>NC_138380.1:67929864-67962574 GCF_054177405.1 Leptonychotes weddellii | reverse complement strand
CAAAAATCAAGAGTCGGACTCCTAACCGACTGAGCCCACCAGGCACCAGCCCCCCTCCCCTCATGTTCTATCTTTAATACAGGGATGATAATTACAGTTATCTCATGAGGTTGCTCAGAGGATTAAATGAGTGATTTTATACAGAATCTTAGGAAAATGCCTGGCAGGTAGTAAGCAATACTCAAATGCTAGCCATTGTTATTATATACCCTTCTGTTCTCAATTAAAATGTCATTTCCTCAAAGATGCCTCACTGAGACACCACCTTAGACCAATTTACCGCTATCGTAGGAGCCTGCACTTTGCTTCCTGATGCTGGTTTAACCAGAACTGTTGGGCAGGGAATACAAATGACCCTACTGCTTATAGATTGTTGTTTTATAGCTCTAGAGTAATAAAACTGAAATATGGTAGGGCTATTTAATATTTATGGAGTTTTGTCTATTTGAATTTGAGTGTAACATGTGGGAGAGGATGAGCCCCTACAAGCTAGGTGATGCTACAGTAACAACACTTCTGTGGTTTAGCCCAACAAGGTTTATTTTTTCTTTGGAATTCACGGTGCATCTGAGTGACTATCCCAGACGATTGTCTATATATGACAATTCAGCCTTCCAGGCTGAGGAAGGAGCCAGCATATTGCAGCTGCTCTGTGTGGATCATATGGCCTTGTTAGGTGGTGTGGCAAGGAAGAGAGAACTTGGGAAATTGTTAACTCTTCAATGCTTTCACCTGTAGTTGACACAGATGAATTCCAGTAACATTTCTACTGCCCAGCAAATTCCATGGCCATGCCAGGTTTAGGGACTGGCACGTTGTGTAGGAGAAACAGAAATATTCCTGAGCATGAGCAGTATTTATTATAACTAGCTTTAGTGTTTGTGTACTTTTGTATGTGGTTGTTCAGGATAGTTATTAAGAAGGTGGTTGCTAAGTGTGCAGATGCTGTATCTCACACCAAAATATCCTAATTTCATTATATTCCTTTTGGGTCTGTATTCATATCTCACTTCATGTAGTCGTCATTTACTTCTAAATGTTTGGACTTCAAAATGAGAACCTGTACCTGCTGTGGTCTCTGGTTTCCCAAATGGGCTACCATATTCCACAGGGTACTGAATGCTAAGGGATAAGGATGGTGGCCTTTGCATTTTACGTAATAGTGAATAATCAAAACGCTATTTTTGTGGTAAAAGAAAAACAAGCATACCTCAGAATAAAAAAAAAAAAATTGGTGAATTCTTAAAACATGAGCCCTGATGGAGTGTTGCACTGAAGCAGGCTGTTTTTAGCTATGCCCCAGAGGAAAGTATTTACTTTCCTCTGCTACCTCGGTTACGTGACTGGACAGAGTTGAGAAGCATGGCTGTGTACTTAATTTTTTATTCAGTTTTGATTTGGATATTTCCTTAGTTGTTTTCATTTTGGTGGGAAGGATCATGCCGTCATGTTTTTAAAGCAGGAGCTCCCTCAGGGATCTGCTATTACTACATCACGAACATGAGGGTGAATTTTACAAGGAGGAATTCAGAATTTCTATTCCGTATCCACTAGCAGTTTGATATAGGAGAAACTAGACAATAAAATTGATCATCGGGTTCATTATTCTGGCCCACCACGTGGAACTGTGAGAGGATATAGACTCTCCCCACCGTCCCTCATTTTACCACGTGATTCTGTGTATTTGTGGTTCCTCTTGTTTATAGCTATTTGAATCTGTATGCGTTCATTCAGAAGACAACTTCTGAGCATCTGCCGTGTGTGAATGGCATTATGTTAGGTGCTGGGGATTAGGACAAGATGACGAAAGAAGCTCTTCCTTTCAAGGACGTTCTGTGTAGTAGATGATGGCCCACAGGGTTGTAAAGTCTGTCATTCATTTCGCATGTATTTACTGAGCACTGCTATGTGACTGGCACCCAGCAGCACTACCGTGAGCGGGAGGTGTTAGAGGGTCGTGTTTAAGAACAGTCTCAGCAGCCGAGCAGTATGCAATCAGATTGCATCTGGGGCTTCATGGAAGCTCTTTGACCACCTTGCGCCACAGTTTCCTTGTATGGGAAATCAAGATGATGCAGAATTCACTCCTGTTACAGAATTCGTGGAAGAATCCTATGAGTTAGTATATATAAAGCACTGTTTGGGGCGCCTGGGTGGCTCAGTGGGTTAAGCATCTGCCTTTGGCTCAGGTCATGATCCCAGGATCCTAGGATCGAGCCCCGCATCAGGCTCTCTGCTCAGCGGGAAGCCTGCTTCTCCCTCTCCTCCCTGCTCATGCTCTCTTTCCTTATCTCTGTCTCTCTCTCTCAAATAAATAAATAAAATCTTAAAAAAAAAAAGCAGTATTTAAGTGTTAGCTCCTACTGTTATTCCTTATTTTTGTTCTCATGCTATACTCCCTCCTCAAATCTACATTGTTTCTCCTCTCTCCTTTTTATTCCCTTAGACCGGAGCGGTCCCAGTAATTAATCATTAATTTGAATATTGAATTGAATACTGAACCTGTTAAAAGTACTCCCTCGAAAAAACACACGGGAAAAAATAGAGCTCTATCATATCAAAACCTTTTGTTTTGTGTGTGTGGGGTTTTTTTTTTTTTTTTGGTAGTCATGGAGGAAAGCCATTGCAAATCACATTTTTTAAGGGACTTAATCACAGAAGACATTTGATTCAAGGGCAAGACAACCCCAATCCGAGGTTCTGCTTTGCAGGAGCCTCCTCCACTTTTCCAGACTGGGAAATTCTGAGATGTCTCCTGTCCACCTCCATTACCAGGGCCTCATGCTTGCTCCACATGTGGGCATTCATCAGGGGCACACACAACAGTCTGCAGCCTGCAGGGCTACCTTGGCAGCCAAGCAGCAAATACCTGCTACGTAAGACTTTCCTACTGCCTTTATGAAGTGCTTCACCAGTGTGATTTAACTTTGCAAAGGAGAGGTGTAGAGAGAACCCAGTGGAGACCCATTCTTTGGCAATATTTGCATTTTATAGGAAGCGTACATATAAATTTCCCATTTCTATAGTAACGTGGCTTTAATCTTAATGAATGCCATTTCGGTGGTTCTCTTTAAAGAGAGTGGAATTCACATTCACATGTGAACTGGAAATGTTAAAGTGTTATTAGTCTCATGAGGATTTTGCTTCTGGCTATGCAGTTTTAGAGATTTCATCATAGTTGAGGTGTGTATCAAAATACCACCATTTCTGCTTGTTAGAATGAAACTCTCCAAGGTTTCTGTCTACTTCATACCCAGGTTTGGTTTTTCAAAAGCGGGGAAAAAATGTTTTTCCTGGACCCTGAATATAACCCCACGTTAAAAATCAATGAAAAGCCAGCAAAAATTGGTCATGAGTGCTGTTAGAAAGCTTTTTTGCAACAGTTTTCTTGTCATTCCTAACAAATTTCTTAAACTGCCTAAGTTATTAATATGGTTCTGTGCAATTTTAGAAATTCCGTTCCTTCGTTTAGTGATTTACATTTTGTTTGGCTCCACAAAGAGTTTAAATGGACAACCCCTTTTTTAAGTTGACAAATTCATTCTCTAAGAATGGAAAGGTGAGAACTTGGATTGAAGAGTCAAATAGAGTAATCCTGGGTTTGAGAATGCTGTTTGCTGCATTCTTGCCTGTGCCGCCTGTCTTTTCTCTCAAATATGGAACCCTTCTTTTTTGGTTATTCTCCAGGTCATGATCATTTTACCTTACAGAGAGATTCTTGGTTATTAAATAAGAATGTGGAGAGCACCCCAGGTTTTGGTTATAATAGTAATCGGTACAGGGGGTGTGAAACTTTTAGCTTTCAGAGAGAGACAGAGACCGTGAGAGAGAGCACAAGGGGGGAGGAGAGGGAGAACCAGGCTCCCCGCAGAGCAAGGAGCCCAAGGTGGGGCTCGATCCCAGGACCCCAGGACCATGACCTGAGCCGAAGGCAGACGCCCAACTGACTGAGCCACCCAGGTGCCCGAAACTTTTAGCTTTCTAAAGTGTAACTTCACCTACACACACATACACACATATCCTCCTTTCACATGTAAAAGTTACTTGGTAGAATCTGGGTTTTCATCTTGCATATTTTCCTACTTAAATACAAAGTATAACATTCCAAATCCTAAGGTGTGTTCTGTCATAAAGATAGTCTTCTCCTGAAAAGAATATTTATTGGGGGCCTTACTTATCACCTCACTTTCCATCCTCCCAAGGGCTACACAAGTTAGATATTGTTATGCCCACACAACTGATAAGGTAATTGAGGGTCTGAGATGTTAAAGGACATGGTCAATGTCACAGCTTTCAAGTGGTAAAACTGGGATTGATTTAATGTGGTCCTTGGACTGCTTGTGTCGGGATCTCCTAGGAGTGTGTGAAAATGCAGAATCCTGGGCCTCAGTACTATGGGATCTGAATCTACATTTTCAGATAGCCAGGTGACTTTTATCCACATTAAAATATGAAAAGGGATGTATGGTTCTTAAAACAATAGTTTTAGCCAGTGTAGTACAAGACACTGAAAAAAATTCCACTTGTGATGCTTTTCATCTATGGGCCTTTACGATTTGTACCTAATTACAAGTTAGATCATAGTTCATTATCCTTCACCTGTTCTGCTCCTACATCTGGCTTTGAGCTAGTCTAACAAGGATTATGTGTTGGGCTGGCTTCTGTGACATTTCTTAGTGATCTGTTTTGTGGTATTATTGTTAGTTAAAATGGCCTTGTGGCTATAAAACAAGAAAAACTGATTCTGTCCTAACTGCTTGATCTTTCCATGTATCCCAGGAATCTTCTTGTCACATTCCCCTCCAGACTTACCTTCACTTGTTTAATTCTTTAAAAAATTTTGGCTTTTTCCTTGTCCACTCCTTCAAAACATTAGAAGTGACTTACAGTGATAAACTCCACTTAAAACAAGCAAGTTTTAGCTTACATAGAAAAATGGGAAAATTATAGAAACAAGTTTAAGAAGGCGAAACATGCTTCTGCCTTGCATATGAAATGATTAGTTGCTGTAGTTGAAAACTGAATTCTCATCTTTTGGGCATTGAAGTCAAACAGGGAAGTGTAAGGGGCTGTTGAGTTCTCAAAGTAGTATGAATAGGATCATTCATGTTCATCTGGAGAGAAACACATTTTCCTGCTACTGAATACTAAGAGGAATATATTAGGTATCCCTTTGTATTAAAGTTCAAAAGCAACACAACATATAATGTCATATTTTGCAAAAGAAAATGAAATGCATTTTAAAAATATACCTTTCTTAGGTTAGTCTTGAAAAAATGCTAAGGTCATGAAATTTAGATTTTGTGAAATGATTTTTGGGAGGGAATGAAAATAATATGATGGCAGTGTATTGTTCTTTTTTTATATATATATTCCTCATATATATATATATTTTATTGTTTCTTGATGATCAAACAGCATTATTTAAATGTATAATTTAATATGTCCCTTGGAGTGAGCCTCCCTCTTGCATTAGGTTTATCTGAAGTGGGCTTTTTGGAAAGTGCTAGATCTCAGTAAGTTTGAGTTTTCAGAAGTGGGTAAGGTAATACAATGTTCTACTGTTGGTTCAGGAGGCTTAGGATACCAGGCATGTTGACATCCCATTGTGAAAAGCGTTGTTCTCTTCTTAGTGGGAACTCTCACTGTTGTAAACCTCTACTGATGAAATAATGGAAGAGGCCATTTTCTGAGCATATAGCTGAGTCTTAAACCCTGTAATGAAAGAAGCAAATCTCAAATATACTTTCTCAGACTTGTTATAGATAATTATTAAAGACTATGGCTACATGGAGTGTGTGTGTGTGTATTTATTTACATATAATTTTCTTCCCTAAAGGCAGATTTTATAAATAAAAAAATCCAGTTGACCATGTTGAAGGTCATTCAGCATTAAACAGTTTGAGGCTCAGTTTTGTTCCAGTTTCTTTATTAATGTGGGATAATTATCGAATAAAGTATAGTCTCAAATCTCAAAGTATTTGCAGACTGGTAAGGGAATAAAACTCTCTTAATTATTATTTAATTATAAATAATGTTTTATAAATTTATATTCTGAATAAGGACACAGCCCTAAGAAACTGGTTGATATTTTACCAAGAATCACTGGGAAATGCTTGCTAAGAATGCAGGAAAACAATTCATTTGAGTACCAAAATCTCCATTTTAAACAAAATCCCCAAGGGATTCAAAAGCAGGAGTCTTGGTGGACACTCAAGAGAGATAATGGATGAGAATGATAACCTTATATTTAATGGACTGACTGGTCATTCTCACTGCATGGAGACCCACTTAAAGTGTAATGACTAAGGTCATCTGTAAAGACTAATCTTAATAATCACCTTACAATTTTACTTGAAGCAAGCTATCCATGTTAATCTCCGGGCATGAAATGTAATGATCTGTTTTATTATTGTTAATTTATGCTCAAGCTTCCTTTTGCTCTTCTTTGTAACCAACATAACAATTATACAGGCTAACTATTTGCCTCAGGGAGATGCTGTCATAGGACTAATTAAATATTTAATATTTTAAAGGACTTAAACAACCTTGTAAGTGATATGTTAAGAGGAGATAAAATCATGATGTTCCCTTTAGTAGGAGGAATGTTAATGAAGCACTGGGATCAAAAATCCCTTTAATGCCCATATCCTGTGTCTGTCCAGAAGCAGAATAGCATAATGGTTAAATCTGTGGCCTTGGCAACCTATGGGCATTCTCTCACTTCTTAGCTGTGGGGCCTAGAACAAATGTCTTAGTCTTTCTAGGCCAGTTTCACTTTTGTCACCTATAGGGTGGGGATACGAGGATCACCCACCTTTCTGAATTGTTGTGATGTCATATAATATATATATCTAATAAAGGAAAGTGGTTGTTATTAAAATGAGTTAATCTCATAAGACTACAGATGTTACCAAATTTGTGACCTGTAGATTTTTCCTTTTAAACTAGAAATCTAGTTAAGATTTTGAAAATGGATATGAACTTTTAGAACTAATCTCTAACCTGGAAAGAAGGAAGAGTAACAGGAGGAGAAAAAGAAGGAGCAGGGGAGTAGGAGAAAATGCCTCTAAATGTAAACCTACCCACAGGGGCTAGAGACAAAGAATAAGCAATTTCTGTGCAGAGGATGGAGACTTATTGTAGATATATACAATCAATGTAAAAATGACCTCACGAATGTGGACAAATCACAGAATCATCAGATTTCAGAGTATGGAGATCATATGGGAAATGCTTCATTTTCTAAGTCAGTGGTTAGTGAATGAATCTGAATTAGCCTAATGTTTTCATCATTTTTTTTAAGGACATCTTATTTTTTCAAAGTTCACATAGAGCAAGGAACCAGACTAACAAAGATTTAGAAATGTTGTCCCTTTGGCAACTGAATCAGAATTAATTGAATAAGCATTTTAAATACATAAACAGGTACACCTACAATATTTTTCAAAGCTTGTCTTCCTATTTCCCAGGTGTTTTTTGAAGGTTTTTTCTTTAAAACTAAAGCTATTTTGTAAATTCCTTTCTAATGGAAAATCTAAAGGTCAAACTTATTCACATGGTTTTTTCTGAAGACGTGAATTACAAATTTTGGGGAGACCCAAATAATGCAATTTTTAAAAATTTATTTATTTGACAGAGAGAGAGAGAGCACAAGCAGGGGGAGCAGCAGAGGGAGAGGGAGAAGCAGGCTCCCCACTGAGCAGGGAGCCCAACGCAGGGCTCGATCCCAGGACCCTGAGATCATGACCTGAGCCGAAGGCAGACACTTAACTGTCTGAGCCACCCAGGTGCCCCCAAATAATGCAATTTTATTGTGCATTCCTAGTCCACCAGCCTGGCTATTGGCAAAGGAAAGCATTTCTCAACTCCATTCATTCAACAAGTACTTACGATTGTTACTGTGTGCTGGGCCTTTAGAAAAGAAATTCAGGTTTAAATTTTCTCAGAAATTATGTATTTTTTCTTGTCCCCTTAATGTACCATCACTAAGTATTCTTGATTAGTTCTTAAAATGTATTAGTTATGTATTGGTTTTGAGAACTTACTAGAAAATCAGGGTGAGGTTCTACTTTTCTTCCAGGTACAGTTGATCCACATTATTTATGGATTCCCCTTTTGTGAGTTCTCCTACTCATTAGAATTTATTCATAACCCTAAAATCAATACTCATGGCACTGTTGAGGTCATTCATAGACCTGTGGGTGAAAAATTTGAGTTGGCCCATGTACATGTTCGGGTGATCAAGCAAGGCCGATACTTCACCTTCTTGACTTAGCTTTTATATTGTGACCACGTGTCCTTTGCCTTGTCTGTTTAGAGCCATATGTTTGCATTTTTGTTGGTGATTTAAAAGGGACCCTAAGCACAGTGTTGGATGGCTGCCTCGTGTTCCTCCGTACAAGGCGGCTATCATGAGCCTTATGGAGACAGTGTGTGTGGTAAACGTCATTCAAACATGTTGGCTGTGATTTCTACATTACTGAGTCATTAATATACATTTAAAAAAGTATTTTTAAACCAAAACACACATAAAACAAGGTCATGTATTGATTGGTTGTTGAAAATGCGATCAGAGGCTAGCAAGACTCTAACCCTGTATTTTCCCAAGGAACATTCCGTACTTTAGTGTTCATAGTGACTTTACGGAACATAACTACCATGAATAAAGATAATCAATTGCATTTGCATTTTTGAGGAGTTTGCTAAGTGCTTGTTCTTGGTTATAGCAGTGGTGAGAGATTCTTTGGCAGGGCAATTGTGTGGCAGTGTTTGGGGAGTCATTCCTGCTCCTCTGATCCTTCCAACGATGTTGTAAGGCCCCGATTCCCAACATTATATCCACTCCTAGATGGAATGGTGCTAGAATGGTTTCTGTAACCTGCGGTTGAGTCCTGGCTAAGATGACTCCTTCTACCTCTGACTTTTAGAATGTTCTTTCCATCCTTATGAGCTAGTAGATTTGAGATAATTTTGGGGTAAGTAGTTATTATTCTCAAATCGGAGTCATGTACTAAAAATGACAGAAATTTCCCTTTCGCTTTGGATCTACTCAAGATCGGAACAATTAAACTGCCCTCCTGAGGAGACAAACATAACATGAACGAAAATCCACAGTATTGAAAGCCTTGGAGTTTAATTTTATAAATGCTTTCCCTTTTCCTAACCTTATGTGTTAAACCTGTGATTTGTGTGTTTATGGCTGAACGAAACTAATTTTGTAAGTTCTTCTATTGGTTAGCAAAGATAAACAAAAGACTTTCATTTCTCATTAGATCATTTCCATTAACTTACTGAAGAAACAGAGTAAAATATTTTAACTTCTTTAAGGGGCTCAGGAATCGTCTGGGTGGTTTAATTGAAGTGATTTTAAAAATTATTATTTAGAGCACCTGCATGGCTCAGTCGGTTAAGCGGCTGCCTTCGGCTCAGGTCATGATCCCAGGGTCCTGCGATCAAGTCCCACATCAGATTGGGCTCCCTGCTCAGTGGGGAGGGAGTCTGCTTCTCCTTCTCTCTCCGCCCCCTCCCCCATGCACAATCTCTTTCTCAAATAAATAAGTAAATAAATAACATTAAAAAATTATTATTTAGCATATTATTGTGGAATTTTGACTGTTAGTACTGGCCCAACATTGTAAAGAAATGTTTATGCTGTTATTAATTTTTATATATCATATACAAAACGATTTTAATCAATTTCTTTTAATATTCAAATGAACTAAAATATATGGAGTAACGATGAGAGGGCTAATGATACTGATGACATTTAGTGTTCCATTATTGTTAGACTCAAATATTTTTATTATCTTAGTATTAAAAATAACAAAAAATTATCTAAATTTATTTAGGTATTGGGAATTACAGTAACATTAAATCAATTGAAATTTGGCCTCACCTCCATTGTTACGCTTCAACATGTCAAATGATTGAAAAAAAAGAATCAACATCCCTTTTACATAGATCACTGTTAACATTTAGCCATGAGCATTATTGTCTCTGCTCCATGAATGCCTTCCTTGTAGCACCTGAGGTATTGCTTTATACAGACTCAAAAGTCAAATTGTTGTCTCAAAAGAGAAATTCAGTAATGAGTTGATTGTGGATTATAGCTTCTAAGCAGTGCTATTTTAGTTTTTCCATTTAAATTTCCTTTTCAACTCTCTAGAATTTCTTTACTTATAGAGGCAGGTAATCAAAGGTAAGGAAACCTTTATAATCTGCAGGGTAATGTGACTCATGGAGATGCTCCACTTCTTCCTTCCATTCTGTCGTCAGTGATTAGAAATTTTCTTTTTCATATGTCAACGTTTTTATATCCTGTCTATCCTAGACTTCCTGGAGCCATTTTGGAATGTTTCAAATTTATTTCATTGGGTAATTGACATTTCTTATCAGGACACTCAAACAGAACCCACCTGGACTCCCTCCTTGGCTCTGTCCATTTTGCACCCTCAGTCTCCACAAAGACACTCAATATTAATGTATTCTCACATTTTGTTGTTGTTTAAACATGGTCTATATGCCATGCAACAGTAACATTTAATCAGGCTTGTATATTCCCCTATTTTTGGTCATATGGAATGTCTCCAATTTTTCACTACTATGAATTGCTGTAAGAAGTCTTAATTTGTCTTGTAGGTGAATTCTTTTGTCCCTGTTCCCCAAAGTGGAATTAACAAGGCAATGCGCAGGAACCATTTTAGTCACTAATTCTTTTATCAAATATTTATTCATTTCCTGATATATATCAGAACTTGTGCTAGCTGCTGGGCATATGCTGGTGATTATTTAAATGTGGTTTCTGCCTTTAATTTTATAGGTCTCGTCTCATGTGCCAAATTGCTCTTGAGAAAGAGGGAACAATTTTCAGGACCCTCAACCTTTTTCATTCCCTCAATCTTTCCGATGTTGGTTTTTAAATTTTGTTTCCCTTGGGCGCCTGGGTGTCTCAGATGGTTAAGCCTCTGCCTTTGGCTCAGGTCATGATTCCAGGGTCCTGGGCTTGAGCCCCACATCGGGCTCCTGGCTTAGTGGGGAGCCTGCTTCTCCCTCTCCCTCTGCCTCTCCCCCTGCTCATGCTCTCTCTCTCTGTGTATATCTGTGTCTCAAATGAATAAAATCTTTAAAAAAAAATAAATAAATAAATTTTGTTTCCCTTTTGCTAGCTTAATAACTATGTAGTGGCACCTTAAAATTATTTTGATTTGTATTTGTTTAGTTGTAAGTGAAGATGTGCATTTCTCCCCAAATCAGCAATTTATTCATCTTTTCTCTTTATTTTAATAGGATAATTGGTAGATTATGTCCCCTTTTATTAAATAGGAATTCCTATTTTTCTCCATTTTCCTGGAATACTATTTTAAGTTTGATTTAGACAATAATTAGACACAGAAGAATGATGTTTAGTAATTCTAATAAATGCTTGTCTTGGAATAGAACATCTAATGAATTTAAAGATCATTAAAGTAATCCTAATACAGTTGGCTTAAATGATTTAAAAAAACCCCATGAGATCAAATAGCATTTTTGCTTATCCATAAATATATTAACACTAATTTTATGACACTATAGCTAGAAGAAAAAGAGCAAAATATGATAATTAATGAGTCCTTTAGGAAACAAAGCTAAATTAAACACATTTTAATTTATTAAAAAAAACTCAAAGCGAAAATTACCTTTATCAAAGCATCATTGAATAGTCTTCTTCAGGAGCCTATATACATTTTGAATTAAAAATCCTTAGTCTTACAGTAACTCAGACAGGTTTTCTGACCCATTAACAGCAGTTTCATGGTCACAGCATTCACATAGCCAGCAAAGAATTTTAACCCCTGTTCAGCAGGGACAACCCAGCTTTGGAGTAGGTCTACCCTGGCTGGCTCTACGCCAGTTCCGTGTCTTCCTTTCCTACAGTTCCCACATCCTCCTTGGGCTTTCTCCCCACCAGAGTTCTGGACCCTAGACCTCCCCCTTTGTGAATTCTCCTCCAGTAGGTTTTGACTTGTATCCTAAGGAAAAAGGCTGAATATGGAAATGTTTTGGGGGAGCAAAACTACACATAAAAACAAACAATAACAAAATCACAGCTCAAGAAACAGACCATCACAGAAGTTCATCTGTTGGTTTTAAAAAAAATTTTTTTAGAAACAAAGCAGTATTTGGGCAGATCACTTCATATCTCCTCTGAGTTTTTCTCTCCGCCAGGTTTGAGGTTTTCTCATCCTATCTCCTGATCCCTAGGACACACACCTACACAGACACACCGCACAGCTGGTGTGATGGGTCTGAAACTGATAAAGATCTTAAAAAAAAGTTCTTAGGTTGAACCACATGGGATTACTGTTATTTGATCATTGTCTAACCCAACATAAAGGCCAACCGTGTATCGTCCTTCAATCGGAAACCTCATAAGTATATAAATGCTAATAGGGGACAGCAAAGCAAGGTGATAAGATCGAACAAAAATCATTGTTTGTCACCACCCAGGTTGATCGTATGAAACACACAAAAAGCCAAACAAATCAAAATGTCTTATAAAGCAGACTTTTTCAGTTGTACATTGTGCATGAGTAGAAGCAATATTTTTCCTCCAGGTTACTAGAATACTGAGGCTTCAGAGTAGTGAATAGGTCCTTTTGTTCTGTTTGTTCATGCATTATTTCAGAAGCATGACTGCTGGTCCCAGATTCTGCTAGGATCTGTGAGGAATACAAAAGATGTCATGATTTCTCTCTGCCCATGACAGTCTAGTTGAGGAGCACAAGACAGAAAATTGTGGAGTAATTTGAGAACGAGTCCAAGGCAAGTACCTGATAGTAAAGAGCAGGGTGAGGTCCTCAGGTGCAGTGGGAATTCAAAGTAAGAGAAAGTTCACCATAAGTGTATTTGATCCAGCCTGGGAAGACTTCTTGGGGAAGAAGAGCTTTAATCTGGGAAGCTATGGCAGGTACTATGCTTGGTGTCAAACACGTGTTAGGAATTGTATTAGAAAAGACAGCTATGTTTAGGATTGTCAAAGGGGACGAGTCTACCCTTTAGTTAGTACAGTGACATTTCCATTTGCTGTATAGCAGCCTAGGTACTTTAACTGAATCCGGAATGCTTCCCTAGGTGGCTGATTCATGACCTTGGGGGAGTTTAGGTATCCTGAGAACTTGCCTCACTGAATTCTTCTTGATAATTGATCTGCTTTGCATTGTCAATAACTTTTTTTTTGTGTGTGGGTAAAGGACAAAAAAAATGTTAATTGTATTTTTTAGGACTTGTGCTAGATTTTTCAGAATGTGTAGAAAAAAAAAATCCCTGAAACCACTAAAATTTTCTTGACACACCCACTATTCATGATGCCCACCAAAAGGAGACTGTTTTTTCTCATCTCAGCTATCCAGGAGAGAAATTATATGGCCTAGTCATTCAGCCTTTGGATAAGAGACCAACTCACAGAATATAATAAAATACTGTCATAAACCAAGGAAATTTTTAGGGCTGTGCTTTGCATTGAAGAGAGAATACAAATAAGATTAAGCAAGATTCTCCTCCTTTAGACTTAAAAAAAAATGAATAACAGGACTTCCTTATAGTTTGTCATGAATACAAATTATATACAAATGTTAGAAGAGGAGAAAAGTAAGTATGTCATTCAAATTTTAGTATTGTCTTCTAAAGTATATGATTTGTCAGGATAAGAGAGACCAAACTACTTAATCAACATTTCCATAAAATGGGCATACTATTGTTTTCTGATGCACAAAACACCTCTAAATATTTATGGAAAGAGGAAAAAAGATAATGATCCTTAGAGGTTTTTAAAAAATGAAATAGACTCATTTACCAGGATGATTAGGGGCCATCAAATAAGAAGACAAAGTTTATTGCTTGCTGTCACTTTTCCACATCCTTCCAGCTCCAACATGCTTTCTTCTTAGCCATGTACAAAAAATGCATTTTCACTTATGGTCTCCAACAGGGTAGGAATGAAAAGTTTTTAATCCAGGATCTGTGTATTACTTGTAAATCAGTTGGTATGCCAACCAATGATTCGCTCTCAGTGGGGAATAAAAGTTCCTGGAATAAGAATCACTCCTCTATTTCAGACTCTAGGTCAGCCTCAATTCCTCCTGTCTTGATCAGGGAACATTCTCAATCTTGAAGCAGCTGATAGTTTAGGGAGGCTTATTTACAGGTCTACACCTACCTGAAAGAGCCAAGTATTGCGTAAGTTGGCACTTTATATGCTCTCTTCTGTCCTTTTCAAAGGACGTATAAATAGCCCCTTCCAGATTGCAAGGCTTCTGGGGACAGAGACTTTGTCCTACATTTCTTTTTACTTACCTTCCCTCCTTGCCCCATCCTGTGGCCTTAGCTTCTCCTACCCTGCTCCATAACGGCCTTCTTAATTCAGAAGATGCAGATCATTCCTAATATTTACGGCTAAATTCTTGGTAAATTTAATTCGAAATTACACTAACTATAGAAAGAAAAATCTGGGCCAAAAATTCACCAGTACGTCTGCACTCTGGTTTATTCATTGCACATTTGCATTTTATGGACTTTTTTTTTTTCCACTTATGGGGGAAGAAAAACTACCAACAGAAGGATAAAGCTAAGGAATATTAGGACTTGTAGCTGTAGGCTGTCCCTAACCCTTTGTGCAAAAGATTTTGCGGGCGAGCCAGATAGGATCCTGAGGGAGCAATTTCGGGGCAGAGAGAGGCAAAATGAATCCCATTCAGGTGAAGGGAGAAACATTTATTCATTAAGACATAAGTTGAGGGGAACAGGAAGTGAAAGGGGTTGCAGACCTCTGCAGGAAAGAAACAGTTATGGAGTCCTGAGAAGAAATATTGTTGGAAATTTTGAAGTCTAAAGTACCAGCCGAGGGCATTGTATTGCTTCTTCTTGGGAACAAGAGGCCTCAGGGTTCAATTCATTTGTTTTAGACTATTAACAACAAAAAAAAGCTCCCATCTCTACCCTATGATTTTAAATATGAACAAAAAATATCCGTGGAGGGAAAAAGCAGGCTACAGTATGTGACCGCCATTGTGCCAAAGAACATGAAATTACAAATCAATGAGTGACTTGAAAGAAGATTAAAATTTGTGTTTGTTAGTCTGTTTTTAAGCCTTTCTTTCATAAGGCTAGGAAAGAAGGTTATATAAAGTTTAGCCAGCTTTTTGTAAGATTATCTAAATGTACCTTTTCCACCTTCTGTTCTCAGATTTGGCAGCAAAAACATTTGTTCTGATCACAGTTTCTTGAAGTATAATTACTTTGTCAAAAGAAAATATAATTAGAACTGATATTTTAAAATGCACCGTAACTGTATTTAAAGATTTGATAATTTGCTCACGTACGAAATGTTCTATTAATTTAGCAACAACCAACAGCACTGGAGTCAGGAAATGATCTGCCGGTTTTTCTCTTCCCTGTTTTAAAAATACCATCTATTCTGCCCTTTTGTCTATTCCAAGAGATATAGTCAATTTCAGCGGTGGATTAAATTAAATGCTTGGCACAGCTTGATGAGCGTCAGGTCCATTTATTTTCTCTGTTCTACTGCACTTTTTCACACGTCTCGTACCATTACTGCAGCCGGGTAACAAGAGTAGCTCGGGATTCCAAGGGGCCCTCTAAGGTCCCTTCCTTTGTAACCTCAATCAGCATAAATCTGTTTCTTGTTCCTTATCCCTGCCCTGAAAACTCTGGAAATCCCCTCCTTCCTTCTACTAGTCTCAATTATCACTTAAAAAAAAAAAAAAAAAGAAGGATCTCTTCTTTGTAGCAGCAGTTTGATGGGTTGAATTTCCCCACGAATGGCAAGTTCTTGTCGTGTTGCCCACATGCAGATTTGGATCAATAAATCACAGATTTTTGGAATAAAATATTTCTTATGAATAAAGGGGGTCCTTTTTCACAAACCGTAGAACTGCACAGAACCCTGGGTTTCAGAAAGAACCAGAGCAGTCAGGTTTGAGCTAGAAAACAAATTGAGTCAATTAATTATTCTCGGTTCACATCATCTAAGGCTAGCATTGTCAAAGTCAAAACAAGTGGGTGACTTTGTCCTCTTTTTCTGCAAAGGACGCTTGCCCTAGTACCTGCTGCCCTACTATCTGGGACCTCAGCATTGAGATGCGGGGCAGGATCTGAACATGTGCTGTTCCGAAGTGATTTAGAAAACCGTGAAGAGTGGAGTTTCTGGAGTCAGGTGCTTTGACCCTGAATCTCAGCTTCCTCCTTCAAACCTTTGGCAAGTTATTTAGCCTCTCTGAACTTGTCTCCTTATGCAGAAAGCAAGAGTAGTGATAGTGCGTATCTTTTTTGGTTCTGTGAGGCATTTAGAATGATCAGTTATTACTATTATCATGCTGGATTAAATACTGTCTAGCCAAATATTTCAAACAAATTATGAGCTATGATGGCTCATTTAAGCTTGGAATTTTTCTCCTAGAATTTAACTTCTGATTAATTGACAGTGACTCTTAGAATCACATACATTTCTAGTTAAAAAAATTTTTTTCTCCTCTCCCTTCAACCAATTTCTAATTGAAATGAATACTGTAGTGGTCATTTTCCAGTTTCACATTTGAAGTGAGAATATGTATAGGAATTATATGGATAAAATATAATTTTCTCATTACTGAATTTTGTTGTGTGGTGTGAATTACTAGTTGAAGTTAGAGTAACTGGAAGGGCACAAAAGTATATTTGAAAAAGGAATATAAGTTTCCATCTCTCATTCTGTCTAGACCTTTTTTTTTTTTTCACCATGATCTGATATTGATTTGCAGAAGTGGAATGGATGGAAAAAAGAATGGCAATCTATTTAGGTCATTAAAATAATTGAACAGAAGAAAGAAGTTCAATGTTTCCTCCAGTCACAACGCAGTAATGAATTCTCATTTGTGACATACATTGTTTAGCATGACATTGTTAAAGAACAGGGCTTTCTTCTTATAGTAATGTTTTATTTTATCTGAAACATTGGCATTTAAGCCATTTAGTGGTCATATTCCTTGTATTCTTCAGGTTAAAAAATTTTGATTGCAAGATAAGTTTATGTTTTATACCAGGTTATAATGACACCAACTAAATTTATGAATAACTAGTGTTTGTTTAGAATTATTGGATGATACCAGATCTTTGAAGGTCATTTGAATTGTTTTTATTTGCTATTCTCAATATGAATTATCTAACCAGGTACAACTGTAGAAACTGCATTTTGGTTTCTTAAGTGAGCCCAATACACTCACCTGGAGTTGAAAGATGGGTTCTTTGAAACTGTATGAAGATGTTTTTCTATAAAACTGTGTTAGTTTTGAAATAATGAAGTCCATTAAATTAGCCATAGAGATGTCTTTGAAATATAACAGAGTAAAGATGAATGCTTGGATGTAATCTTTTTTTGGAAAAGTTGAAAAATGTTCACGGAAGTGAGTTTGAACTAGCATCTTTAGTTTTGGCTAAAGAGACAATCATAGGGTATGTACTCTAGAATCACAAGGGTTAAAAAAAAAAACAAAGAAGCAAAGGATGCTTCTTGTTTGACCATTCTGACCATCGACAGAGCTGTGATTGACTCTCTGATTGTCAGTTTTATGGGACCAGGTAAATATTTATTGTTGACTTAAGGGAAGTGGCGCATCAGTAAATATTCCAGGACCAAAGGGTTATTAATAATGTTGACTTCCTTTGAATTCCTAGGGGGAACACCAAACTGATTTTCTTTATTTGAATCTGCAGCCTGAAGCTGAAAAGATGTGACTTGCTGCAGTGTATGTGTTATTAAATGCTGTATCTTGCCTCAGACCACAGTGTGACCATTGTTTAAAGCTAACTGTATGCTACATCTCCCTGGGAAAAGGAGTTGTATCCTTAAGGAGTCTCTAAAAGCGGCGTTTGTGTAGGGTATTGTGTAGATGTCTTGCTAATTGTATTGAACAGTAGCAATATTTGCTACCACATCCTTGTCTTTCTGTCAAACACCGGGGGCAGATACTTTTTTTTTTAGAGCAAGCGAGTGTGCGGATGGGGGGAGGGGCAGCGGGGGAAAGAGAGAGAGAGAGACTCTTAAGTAGGATCCCTGCTCAGCACGAAGCCTGACACAGGGCTCCATCTGACGACCCTGAGATCTTGATCTAGGTAGAAATCAAGAGTCAGATGCTTAACCAACTGAGCCACCAGGGTACCCCGGGGGCAGGTACTTTTAAAAATGTTTTTCTTCTCTAACAGCATCTGCTCAATGACCTGAAAAAGCTTTCTCTTAGTGGGACGCCTGGGTGGCTCAGTCGGTTAGGCGTCTGCCTTCGGCTCGAGTCGTGATCCCTGGATCCTGGGATCGAGTCCCCACATCGGGCTCCTTGCTCAGTGGGGAGCCTACTTCTCACCTCTGCCTGCTGCTCCCCCTGCTTGTGCTCGCTCTCTCTCTCTCTGACAAATGAATAAATAAAATCTTTTAAAAAAAATCTTTCTCTTAGTAATACAGAACAGTATTCCTTTCAGTTTGATTCAAATTTAGCAAATATTTATTGGGTCCTACTCTGTGCCACGAACTTTGCTGGGCACATGAGGTTATAAAGCTGAATTTGACTCCGTCCAGTCCCACAGGAGATAATACTATATGGGTGACATGTTCTCCTAACAATCAAACAAATAAAATCAAAACCCCAAACAGGTAAGTGTAACATGAATTACTGAAGGGTACCTTAAATAAGGAGACTTCACTTCATTTGGGATGGATTTTGTCCAGGGAGAGAGGGGAAAGGGGGTTCCCAGTTGAGGAATAGGATGTGTCAAGGAATGGAAGTATGACAGTTCATACAGCTGTTAGGCAACTGTGAGGTCCAGTGTGTGGTAAATTATAACATAACTTGTTTATCGCTTTTGAGGAACTCCAAGGGCTTGGCCCTCCTCTTTAACTACTCTTTCTACTTTATCTATGCGTCCTGCAGTGTACCACTTACACCACTCCCTGACTAGTTAAAAAAAGATACAGACTCATAATCACTGAATAATGAATTAAAAATTGATCTATGATGTCACCCAATTTTTTTACTGGAATGCACCATTTGAGTTTATAAATGTCACAACATTCATTAAAGATTTTGGAGTTGGAAGTGCTGTTTATTATTACCTAGTCAAAGAACTTCACTTGAGGACGGATTATAAGGTTGAGTTAGAGATTAAATCAGAGCTTTACTTTGAGGCACTGACTGAAAAGTGGATCTAATGGTCCTCACGGATGGCTTCAGAGGCCAAACTTTTCCTCTGCATACCTTTCAAAGACTGTGGTTCTCAGATCACAAATATACCTATATTATACTTCTCAGAGAGTAAGTTTCAATAATGTTTGTGGAAAGAATGAAGTTCAGGACTTGTGAGACACCGCATCTCCATTGGATCAGGTTGAGGTCATAAATCTCTGCTTAGACTGTTTATGTTTTACCCTGGAGATAAATGTCATGATTTTTAGGGTCCCTATTCCAGAATAATTAAATAACCATGCAATGCAAAATCCGACACTAAACTCTGGTCTAGGGTGTGGGGTAGAGAGAGTTAACTGATTAGAGAAGAAAGTTTTTAAGAGTTGTTAGAAGTAGTTTGTGGTGCAGTCCAATAATTGTTGATTATAAAAGTCACCAGCTTTTAGTTCCTGCCTGTGGTTTTAATTAGTTTTAATGAATGTAAATCATGTGGTCCTCAACTGACCTGCTTGAGTTCATTACTCACTAGGTTGTCTGCAGCTGGTTGTTTCAGGATTAACTGTCATGCTTAAGAAGATGAGCTCTTGTCACTCACACGGTCTCAAGCAAAGGTGATTTTCTTCCCCGGGAATGAAATTTAGTCCACACAGAGCCTGTGGCTTCAGCACTCAGTCTGTGTGTAATGACCCCATGGTTTGTATGAGAGGAAGACTCACGGATGCCAGGTGGGCATAAACTCTAGATTTCATATATAAAGTGAGCCCCATAAATGCCTATTCTGATATTTGCCTCATTAGTGTAATATGCCAATATATACTTGTTATAATAATGACACTTGATCTTATTAAAAAAACGAGGGTGGGGAGGAATAGATTTAGTGCTTAAACTCATTGTAACATATTGTGGGACCATTTTATAGGTGAGACTAGGTCCTTTTAGTTGCATGATTCTCAAGTCTGGCTGTACTTTTGAATCGCCTGGACAGCTTTCAAAAACTCCACATACAGGCCTCACCCCAAATCAGTATGTAAGAATTTCTAGGGTTACTGTTTCTATAGGTCTGGAATTGGGCTCTTTCCCTCTAACTTTTTGTTTTGAAATAATTTAAATCTTATAGAAAAGTTGCAAAAACGCAATTACACTTTTTAAATCTACAGTCAACAATTTTTTTACAACATTTTACATTTTTACAACATTTGCTTTATCTCTATATATATTGATATTTTTTCTGAACTATTTGAAAGTATGTATTTTTTTAATTTTGACAATTTTTATTTTTTTAAAAATTTATGTTTTCCCAGCTTTATTGATATATTCTTGACATGTTACATATATAAGTTTAAGGTGTACAACTTGATGGTATAATACACATATATATTGTGAAATGATTACTACAATAAGGTTTGTTAAAACCTCCATCCATTAATATAATTACCATTTTGTCTTTGTTGCGGTAATCACATTTAAGATCTACTCTCTTAACAACTTTCCATTATGCACTATGGTATTATTAATTATAATCATTATAGTGTACATTGGATCCTATGACTTATTAATCTTATAGCTGGAAGTTGGTACCTTTTGACCAGCATCTCCCCATGTCCCCCACAACCCAGCCCCTGGCAAACACTATTCTATTCTCTATTTTTATGAGTTTAGCTTTTTCAGATTCTACATATAAGTGACATACAATATTTTTCTTTGTATGACTTATTTCACTGAGCATAATGCCCTCTAGGTCCATCCCTGTTGTCAGAAAAGGCATAATTTCCATCTTTGTGTGGCCGAATAGTATTCCATTGTGTGTATATACTACATTTTCTTTATCCATTCATCTGCTGATGGACACTTAGGTTGTATCCATGTCTTGGCTATTGTGAATAATGCTGCAGTGAATATGGGGGTGCAGTTACCTCTTCAAGATAGTGATTTCATTTCTTTAGATATGTCCGCAGGAGCAGGATTGCTGGGTCATATGGTAGTTTTATTGTTTCATTTTTGAGGAACCTCTGTACTGTTTTCCATAGTGTCTGTACCAATTTACATTCCCACAAATAAAGCAGGGGCTCCCTTTTTCCCCATATCCTCATCAACGCTTGTTGTTTCTTGTCTTTTTCATTTTAGCCATTCTGTTAGGTGTGAGGTTATATCTCATTGTGGTTTTTATTTGCATTTCCCTGATGATTAATGATGTTGAGCATCTTCTCATTACCTGTTGACCATTTATATGTATGTCTTCTTTGGAAAATATGTCTATTTAGGGCCTTTGCTCATCTTTTTTAAAGATTTCATTTATTTATTTGAGAGAGAGAGAGAGCATGAGAGGGGGGAGGGTCAGAGGGAGAAGCAGAATCCCCGCTGAGCAGGGAGCCCGATGCGGGCCTCGATCCCGGGACTCCAGGATCATGATCTGAGCCGAAGGCAGTCGCTTAACCAACTGAGCCACCCAGGCGCTCCGGGCCTTTACTCATTTTAAAATTAGATTATTTCATTAATTTTTTGCTATTGAGTTGAATGAATTTTTAAATGTATTTTGGGTATTACCCCCTTACCAGATATATGATCTGCAGATATTTTCTCCTATGCCATAGGGTGGTTGCCTTGAAAATATGTTGCATACAACATGCCTCTTTACCCAATAATTTTTCAGTGTGCATTTCCTTAAACAAAGAATATTCTCTTCTATGGCCAAGTTACAGTAATCAAATTAAGGAAACTTAACATTTATATAATACTTTTATCTAATTTGTAAACCATATTTTGATTTTATCAACTTCCCCAATAGTGTCTCTGATAGTCCAAATTTTATGTGTCAACTTGGCTGGGCCATAGGCTGCCCAGAGATTTGGTCAAACATTATTCTGGGTGTTCCTGTGAGTATGTTTTTAGATGAGATTAACATCTAACTCAGTAGACTGAATAAAGCAGATTGCTGTCCCTAATGTGGTGGGCCTCATCCAATCAGTTGAAGGCCTAAACTAAACGAGAAAAATTCATCCTCACAGTCCCAGAGTAAGAATGAATTCGTCCAGTCTGATGGTCTTGGAACTGGGACATCAGCTTTTTCATGGGCTCAATCTGAGACACCAGCTGTTCCTGGGTATCAAGCAGGCAGGTTTTAAGGCTGGAACTATGCCGTTGCTCTCTTGGGTCTCCGACCTGCCAGGTCGCCCTGAAGATCTTGGGACTTGCCAGCCTCCATAATTCCCTGAGCCTGTTCCTTATAATAAATCTCTTTCCACACACACACACACACACACACACACACACACACACTGAAACATTCTGTTTCTCTGGAGAATGCTAATAAAATACAGTGTCCTTTAGAGAACCTTTTCCCTAGTTCAAGATCATGTATTGCATTTGGTTGTCATATGTCTTCAATATTCTTTAAACTGGAAGAATTCCTCAGCTTTTCTTTGTCTTTCATACCATTGATGTTTTTAAAGAACACAGGACAATTTTTCTACAGAATGGCCTTCTACTTGGATGTCTTTGCTGTTTCCTTTGGTTATATCCAGGTTATATATTTTTGGTGGAGCACTGCATGTGAATTGCTTTTCCTTCTCACATTTAAAAGCACACTTCAGCGGGTGATGTTACTTTTAGTCACTTAGGTGTTGCCCGTCTCCCCACTCTCCTCTTATTTTTTTTTCTTTTAAAGCTAGTATATGTACTTTGTGGGGAAACACTTGGAGACCACATAAATAACCTGTTCCTTTTAAATTTTTTGCTGGTAGATTTAGCACCCATTGATGATTCCTGCCTGCATCAATTTTTACTATGATGGTTATTAAAATGGTGATTTTTTGAACTCTGTTCTTGCTTCTTAGTTGGCATTTTACTGTAAGAAAGAGCTTTCGTTTCTATCATTTGTTTGTTTACTCACTTATTTGTTATAAACAGGGACCTAGTGATTCTTATTGAATTCAATATGTTATAATGTATGAGCCTCTATATTTTTATTTTGAAATATTTTTTAAAGAACAGTTTCAGGTTAACAGAAACATTGAGAGAAAGGTACAGAGATACCCTAAATATCCCATTCCCCCTCAGAAAGCCTCCCCCATTATCAATATCACTCACCATAGTGGGACACTTATTATAATTGATGAACCTACATTGACACATCATAATCACCCAGAGTCCATAGTTTACATTGGGGTTCCCTCTTGGTGATGTACATTCTATGGGTGTGGACAAATGTATGATGACATGTATCTATTATGGTATTTTACAGAATATTTTCACTGCCCTAAAAATTCTCTCCACCTCTTTATTCCTCCCTGCCCTCTTCATCCCCTGGCAACCACGGATCTTTTTGTTGTCTCCATAGTTAAGTTTTTTCCCAGAGTGTCATAGAGTTGGAATCATATAGTGTATAGCCTTTTTGTATTGTTTTTCTTTTACTTAGTAATATGCATTTAAGGTTCTTTCAGGTCTTTTCATGGCTTGAGTGCTCATTTTTTTTAAAGCACTGAATGGTATTCTATTGTCTGGATGGATCACAGTTTATTTATCCATTCACCTGATGAAAGACATCTTGGTTCCTTCCATGTTTTGGCAGTTATGAATGAAGCTGCTCTAAACACCCATGTGCCGGTTTTTGGTGTGTTTACTTCGATGATAAAATTATCCTCGATTTTAACTATGAGAGTCTCATCAGGCTGGCTTCTATGTCTTGTGGTTATTCCCTCATGGTTTTGTGAGTGCTTCACCTTTTTCTGGCACAAGATATTCTGAATACATTTTGAGTTCTAGTTGTGAGATTCAGCTGTTTCTGCAAGGATCCCTGGTTCCTTTTAGTCAGAAAAGGTATTGGGAAAGCAGGATCTGGGTGATATTATATCCTCTCAGTGAAGTCAAGCATTACAATGAGCATGGTGATGTATGATTATGAGAACAGATATTCTGAAAACTAGATTACTTTGGAGTACAGTTTGCTTACCGATTGCTGAAATCATGAAGGAAGAATACATTTAATTAAGAAGATAGATAAACAATTAAATCTTATAGTTGATTTTTAGTTAAAGAAAAAGAATCCTTAGAGTCAAGGAAGGGAAACTGCATTTCATAATCTGTGATTTTCTTACCAGGAAGCAGTGTTAGTTTTGTTACAAGAAACTGTCATAGCCCTGTGCTTCTGCAAAATGAATGATACCATTTAGGTCTAAATCAGTTGCACAATGACCAAATCTTGGCAGTGACAAAATAGACTTGACATATCACTATATTGCAGATAAATATTTGAGAAATGGAATATTGATGCACTTGATGAGTTGAAGAAATCGCAGTCACATCAGAATGGAAGGCATGAAAAATGGGCAGATCAGCTCTGTGCTGTAGGTAGATCCTGAGGAAGTAGCAAAATATTGTACCTCAAAGAGGGAAGAAACTTAGGAGAGTTAGCCACCAAAGAGTGAAATGTAGAAATGAAAAGCTCTGTGCAGAAAGATTCAGAAATGGTCTATTGAAATTTATAAAAAACAAAAAAGTTGCTCAACTAAGTGCAAAACCATGCTGTTGTGAGAGCATGCCCAGAAGTAGCCTTCACGAGTCTAGGAATGAAATTATTAAATCAATGATTAGCAAATTATTTTCTTTGAGATAAAGAACACATATTAGCATATTATGAAATATGAATATATATTAACATATGTATGTTACATATGTATTACATATGTACAACATTCATCTCTTACATACATCATATAAATGAAACCTTACTGAGCCATATGAGCCCTGTTGGCAGATGTGGGGTGGGGCTGGGTGTTGTGGGCAGAGGGTTGATTAATGTGAGGACTCAGGCACTGCACTGCACCATGAGGAGGAAAGCATTTCAGTTTTGACATCAAACAGGAAATAACATTTCCTGCAAAAAAGGGTAAAAATCCTTGGGTACTTTCAGAATCTGAAGAATGCTAATGCTGATCACAGCAGAGAGAACAAAGACCGAACGTACTGAGGTTGGTTGGAGAAAACAAAGTCACTGACTCACTCAGCCTTTCCTTTTGGCAAGTAGAGGAGTGTTTTACACAGTGTTTTACAGAACATGTTAGAGGAAGGCAAAGTGTAAGTCAGCTGATCGTACCTGGTGCTTGGTGATTTCACTGTAAACAGTGCATAAGCATCGCAACAATGAAACATTTTGTGTAATTTGCTAGAAAACTTGCATGGGACTTGCACAAGGCCACAAAAAAGATCACCAGCACAGAAAGTAGAGTGTAGATCCAGACAGAGAGTGAAGTCGGCTCTGATTGCTGTTGGCTCTTTCAGCTCCTTCTCGAATGGAAGTTGGAAACGGCTTTCAGAACTTTATATGTCCTATTGCCATTTCTACATAAGGAGGTCTGTTTAAGTCTTGTTATGCAGGGAAGCTGAAGCTCTCTGCAGTCCAGTAGATGGATTTCACCTATGATTGTAACCTGTGGGAAGCTGTTTGGAGACAGGCCAACTCCCACCTGGTACTGACTCTCTTCAGGTGCTGAACACTAGGGTTTTGCTAACGCTATGAGGCCAGAGATGTGCTTTTTGCCAGAAATGAATGATCAGGCCTTGAGGTGGACTCACATTATGTATTCAGTGCTGATTAGAAAATAGATGCCTGTGTAGTAGTTTGTACTGAGACTAATTTTTAAAAATTTCCTAAAGATTTATTTATTTTAGAGAGAGAGAGAGAGAGCGTGTGAGAATGCACCTGTGGGTGATGGGAGGGGCAAAGGGAGAGAAACCCAAGCAGACCCTCTGCTGAGTGCAGAGCGCAAAGTGGGGCTCGATCTCACAACCCTGAGATCATGACGTGAGCTGAAACCAAGAGTCAAATGCTCAACCGACTGAGCCACCCAGGTGCCCCTGTACTGAGACTATTATGGTCATGTGGGGATACCCACATTTCTCCCTGTTGGGATTGAATTGTATTCACCTAAAATTTATATGTTGAAGCCCTAGCCCCCAAAGTGATGCGATTTGGAGATGGGCCTTGGGGAGATAATTAGGGTTAGATTTGGTCAGGAGGGCAAGGTTTGCCTGATGGGATTAGTGGCTTTATAAGAAGAAGAAAAGAGAGCGCTTTCTTGTTTACCATGTGAGGACACAGAGAAAACATGGCCTTCCAACAAACCAGGAAGAGAGCTCTCATCGGAACTGAATTGACCTTGATCTTGGACTTTTCAGCCTCCAGGTCTGTGAGAAATAAATATCTCTTTAAAAGCCACTCAGTCGGGCGCCTGGGTGGCTCAGTTGGTTAAGCGACTGCCTTCGGCTCAGGTCATGATCCTTTAGTCCCTGGATCAAGTCCCGCATCGGGCTCCCTGCTCGGCAGGGAGTCTGCTTTGCCCTCTGACCCTATCCCCTCTCATGTGTTCTCTCTCATTCTCTCTCTCTCAAATAAATAAATAAAATCTTTAAAAAAAAAAAATAAATAAATAAAAGCCACTCAGTCTCCTGCAATCATGTATGGGAAGCACTCCTATTCAGAAATTGCTTTATTCATTTATTATAAGGTATCTTAGCAGAGGGACTAGGGATCCTTGAAGTCCTTGTTCTTGCTGAATTCTCCTTCTACAAGAAGTACATGGAAAATCAGTTCTTAATCAGAAAGTGATTGGCTAACCAGGGATTAGCATGAGGGCCAGTAGAAGAACTGAATGTTAAATGGATGGCTTGCTGGTCGTGGTGAAAAAGGCAAGGAGTACTTTTTTCTCCTCAGTTTTCAACTCAGTTGGCCATCTCCTTTCTTTCTTAAACCAGACCTCGCTCTGCTCCGAAAACACCACACTCCCTGTTTTCTTCCCACGTCTCTGCCTGCTCCCGGACCCCGACGCCAGTCCACTTGGCTAACTGTCTTCTATTGGCCTCAACATCCCGTCCCAAGCCAACGTGTGTATTCACCGCAACAGGTCTTTCCTGCCTTTGTGCTTTTCTCATGCTTCTCTTTTTCTTTCTCAAATGTTCACCTTCTTCCCTTCCATTCAGGCAGATCAGCTCTCTTTTAAGAATCAGCTCAAGATATGCTTCCGTGGTAGAGTCTCTACAAAGGAGTTAACGTGTATTTAAGTCTCTCATACTTAACTTTTCAGACTGGGGAAGGGTTATGGGAAGTCAGTGGACCGAATGTGTTATAAATACATGCAACAACGTGGATGAAACTTGGAAATAAGTTGGAATGGAAAAGGAAAGAGAAGAATACATGCAATATACTATTTTCTAAAGCTCAGAAATGTGTGTGTTTACATGTATATGTGTACACACACACCACAATATAAAAGACAGGAATTGTAAGGACAAAATTTGGCATAGTGATTTCTTCTATGGGGTGGTCCCCAGACAAGGGGCTAGAATCTAGACAGAGAACACAGGTGGATACAGTGGTGAAGGTTGTTGTAGTTAAGTGGGGATGATTCTGCTTATAACTTACAATGCTACATATATTCTTTTGTAAGTATCAACTATTACTGCGTAAAACATGAGAAAAAGTTTTATTTATTTTGTGTCAGTTATAATAGTTACTCAAAATTTAATAAATTGCTTTTTATTAAAAAGAATCTGCACACCTTAAGGGGGCAGCCCTTGAATGGACTAGCTAGAGGCCCAGACAGCTTTGGGTGGGGCTTAAGGACACAGAATGGGGAGCCCGAGTGCCCCTTACCAGCTATGTTCTCATAAGCAAGTTCCTTATTTTTCCCCATCTGTAAAGTGGGAGTAATAATAATTCCTACTGTATAGGGTTGTTATGAGGGTAAACTATGTTAATGTATATAAATAACGTTGAGAATGTCTGGCATATAGTAAGAAGAAGTTAAATGATAGCTATTTTTTATTTGTTGGGGAAGTTATAGGGGTATGGTCCTCAGCTTTGAAATAAGAACAAAAATCAGAGTATCATTTTTTTAAATTAAATTTTACTTAGTTAACATACAGTGCAATATTGGTTTCAGGAGTAGAATTCAGTGATTCATCCCTTACATACAACACCCATCACAACTGGTGCTCTCCTTAATGTCCATCCCCCATCTAGCCCATCCCCCACCCTCCTCCCTCCAGCAACCACCAGTTTGTTCTCTATTCTTAAGAGTCTCTTATGGTTTGTTTCCCTCTCTCCTTTTATTTTTCTCCCTTCCCATATGTTCATCTGTTTTCTTTGTTAAATTCCACATATGAGTGAGATCATATGGTACAAAATCAGAGTATCATGATAACAACCATAAATTAACCAAACTTGCATGAGAAGATATATAAACCCTATGGCTAACTTATTAGCACCCAAAGGATGGTAACTTTTTCCAGTGATAGAATGCTTGTGTCTGTTATCCAGAGCATCTATTTTCCTGGTATTGAGGGACCTAGAAAATTCAATCAATTTTATTGTCAAAAGAATGCTTGAGGTCATGAATTCAGGAAAAAAAAAAAAGGAAATATTTATTCTTATTCTAGACCACTGTGAAGCTTGGTGAATTAGTTTCCACTGTCCAGAAAACTGTGTTCCTTTTGGTCACATTCAGAGTGTCCTCACCTGGAAAGCGCTGGGAAACTGTCACCTTAGGGTCTTACGGTTTCTTTAGGTTTCATTTTTCTTCCTTATTTATGTTGACTATCTATCTTATATTCAGCCTTTTTCCTGAAAGGTCAGAATGTAGTTGGTTAACATCAGTTTAGTGCAACACAATTGCAGACTTCTTTTTCCCTGAGAGGATAACTATTTCTCTGTGTTTGAGCTTGGTGTTTCTGGTGTCTGCGGTTATGCATTCGTCGACATTTTTTTTTAGAAATCTTCAAACCCTAGACAAAGCAAGGCTAACGTGTTTTGTGGGAGGGGCACATGTGTGGAGGTCTTGGGCCTGAGCACATATCCTTTTTTTTTAAAGATTTTATTTATTTGACAGAGAGAGAGAGCACAAGCAGGGGAAGAAGCAGGCAGAGGGAGAGGGAGAAGCAGGCTCCCTGCAGAGCAGGGAGCCTGACACGGAACTCGATCCCAGGATCCCAGGATCATGACCTGAGCTGAAGGCAGACGCCCAACCGACTGAGCCACCCAGGCGCCCCTGAGCACATATTCTATGAAGGTCATGGTTGTCCCTCTTAGTCCCAGAACTCCGTTTCCCGTCCAGCCTTTTCCAGAAGTTCTGAAAGCTGACGTGAAGAAAGCAGAGGCAGTTGCAGAGAAGGAAGAGGAAAGACAGGTGATAATTAGATGACTTGAGAGAACACAAGCAGGGCTGTGAGTAAGCTATACATCCCTTTTGGAGGGATTTCAGGGAGGAAAAAGAAAAGGATCCTCCCTCTTCCTGATTTTTTTGTTTTGTTGATAACATTTTCCGAATAGTTACATTTGCTATAAATTCCCTCTGTTCCTCTGGGAAAAAGAAGGAGTATGTATCCCTTGTCCCCAGGCCATTCCTGATGCTACTTTATGAAAACAGCAACAATGAGTTCTTACTTGTGAATTTTACTGGCTGACTCCTGGCAGTAATTTTATTAACAGGTTTTCAGGAGCTGCTTCACTATTTCCTCATGAATAGTTTGCAAGGATTGTGGGATGAAAGTAATAAAGAGACAAGGAAATGGCAATCACTATCCCAGGGCCTCCTCCAAAGTGCTCCTGGAGAGTCCTCAAGGCCTGAGAATGTTCGTCCTTCTGTTGGCTGATCAAGTAGTCTCCCCTGGGAGAAGGGAGAGTGACAGGCTGTTTATGGTGTGACCTAGGAGGTGCTAAAAGGACTCTCAGAAAATGTCGTCCTCACTGGCTTGATCTGAAGCTGTCATTAGAGTGACTCTAATGATGGTTTCCAGAAAAACCTTTATTAAAAATAAATGTTGTCTTTGAGGCAATAGCGCATGAGTGAATGCCTGCTTGATAATAATGTGTCCAGTGCGGGGGGCTGGAAGTTGGAAGGGACTGGGGCATGAACCATGAATGAGGTCAGCCTATTTTGTCAGAATGTGTAGGAGAAGGAATGGAGTGAGCATGGAGCGGGGTGGCTTTGCCATTGCCCCCCTCAGTGGAGGACTGTCGATCTGAGGGGCAGATAAAGGACAAGGGTGGGAGAGCCATGAACAGAAGGTCAGCTACATCACAGCTTTGTCTCCGATGGATGGGGTGACTCTTTACTCTAAAGCCATTGATTTTGCCTATATTAGAATGATATTGCAAATGAACTAGCCAAGCCCTTGATATTTGCACAGAGAAGACCATCACTGAACTTCAAAGGGAAATTTTTTTTTTTTTAAGTTTCCTAAATCCTCCTTGGCATTTGTTTTCATCTCCTGGTAAGAAAACATGCTCTATAGCATGGCTACATTAAACTAACTCCTCTTGGGCGTCATTCCAGTCTATTAGGACACTTCATTTCAACAAGCCCTTTCTTCAGGTCAAAGTTGTTATCACACAGTCTGGTTTACATATCCTGAGTATTTCCAATCCATGGCTTGACATATCCTGAGTATTTCTCATTAGTTTCGGAAAAGATGGGAGAGAATCTCATGAAGTCATCACAGCAATCTCAAGTGGTCTTCTGGCCTGCAATCTTTTTTAATTAAAATGGAGCCTACCAACTTCAAAATGAATCATAGGTTTTTCTCTCCTTTGGAAGAGATGTCTTTCTGTTCGTTAACATTGATAATTTTAGGAGTATGTGCATTATCTAAGTATAAGTTTGTAGGAGCTTTTTGTTTGTTTGTTTGTTTTTTAAGCAATATAAAATCCAGCCATTACCAGGTGAGCTGTTAATATTTTCACTTCCTATAATTCTGAGATTTAGTTCCTGTGGGTTTGTTAGTATTATTTTCACAGTGTTACACTACATACCAAAAAGTAATATATCTCCACATGACTTAAGGGACTTGATATTTGACATAAAATTATGATCATGTACAGCTCTGAAGCTGTGTACAAAAAAGATGAAACTGAATCATTTCATTGAATACAGTACATTTTTTCCCCAAATAAATTGATTTTAGATGAATTCCCTTCATCTCTTCCACCCTGCTGGGCCTGGCTGCTTGCTGCAACACACAGCTAAGTAGGAAGGAGGCTGTTGTTACTTGATGGCAAATTAATTCAACAATTTCAACAAACATTTATCAAATGCATACTATATGCCAAATACAATGCTACGTGCTAGGCATACAAAGAGGAATCAGGTAAAGTCTTTGCCTTCAAGAAGTTCACTACTGAGGGGTGCCTGGGTGGCTTAGTTGTTAAGCGTCTGCCTTCGGTTCAGGTCATGATCCCAGGGTCCTGGGATCGAGGCCCGCATTGGGCTCCCTGCTCAGCAGGAAGCCTGCTTCTCCCTCTGCCTGCCGCTCCCCCTGCTTGTGTTCCCTCTTTCTCTGTCAAATAAATAAATAAAATCTTTAAAAAAAAAAAGTCCACTACTGAATGAGGCTGGAGAAATGTTTATAACGAACTACAGTGCGATATGGTAAGTGCTCTATTAGTGATGATGCAAAGGGAACAAATGGAAAGAAATGATGTGTTTTCTTGGGTGACATCTGCTCTGGACTTTGACTCTTAACAAGTGGATATCACAGAAAGGATGCTTTAGGCAGAAGGCAACAAATAAGAGCAGCATTTTATAAACTTTGGGATACCTGTTGGGTATCTGGCTACAACAGGCCTTTTATCTGGGCTAGGAACAGAGATGGGGCTTTAAACCCTCCTGTAAATTTGTAAAAACTAACAGAATGTTTTATAATAGAGTGCATACCCATGAATTATATTATGCCTCGCCAAAACCCTATAAGATAAAAGAATCACAGAAATTCCTCTGCTTACCAACTTTTTAAAAAATTTATTTTATTATGTTATGTTAATCACCATACATTACATCATTAGTTTTTGATGTAATGTTCCATGATTCAGTGTTTGCGTATAACACCCAGTGGTCCATGCAGAATGTGCCCTCTTTAATACCCATCACCAGGCTAACCCATCCCCCCAACCCCCTCCCCTCTAGAACCCTCAGTTTGTTTCTCAGAGTCCATAGTCTCTCATGGTTCGTCTCCCCCTCCGATTTCCCCCCTTTCATTTTTCCCTTCTTAGTATCTTTTTTTTTTTTAACATATATTGTATTATTTGTTTCAGAGGTACAGGTCTGTGATTCATCAGTCTTACACAATCCACAGCGCTCACCATAGCACATACCCTCACCAATTTTTAATTAAAAACCTTTCCTAATCCGAACAGAGCTACTTTGGAGAATAAAAGCATTTCAGTTCTGTTCTCCACCAACAGGTGGCGATGGTGGGTGTGTAGCTCCTCTGGTCCTCCGTAGTTGTTCATAGTCCATCGTGTGTGTTGTCTTTGTGCTTAGTTTTGAGTATATCACAAGTATGATTAACTGCATCATGTGCAGTGAGTACAGAGGTGGAGAGAATGTGCCAAATGCCTGTCAGAGAAGTGTAGCAGATGCCTCTGGTGTCCCCGTCATGTCCATTCAGTCCAATTTCCGTTTCCGTCGCAGCCATAGTGGACAGTTCAGTGCAGACACAGACTCCCCTCACAC
>NC_138380.1:67887129-67929364 GCF_054177405.1 Leptonychotes weddellii | reverse complement strand
AACCCTGTTTGTTTCTCAGAGTCCATAGTCTCTCATGGTTCATCTCTCCCTCCAATTTGCCCCCCCTTCATTTTTCCCTTCCTTCTCCTAATGTCCTCCATGCATATGTCTTAACTTCTAATGTTGTTTGTTGTCATTAGGGAAAGAATAGTGGTTCTCAAACTATCCATCTCTCTGGATCCATTGTATTTGTAATAGCAGGTTAAATGAGTACAGACCATTCCAAAACAAAAGAGATCCACAGATTAGGCACAGGATGAAACTCCTATTATGTATAATATTATCAGCTCAATTCAAGTAACCATGAGTCATAAAATGGGACACACCATAAAAAAACAAAAAAACAACACCCCCCCCCCCGCCCCCCACAAAACCAACGACCAAAATCCAGGCACTCACTAGTTACTTTTGTTCAGATAGATTCCAGGATTCCTAAAATAAATGTAAAACTAGATGAGGGCAAACCTTTTCTCAACTAAGCCCAATAAAAAATGTAATTAGTTAAGTGTATTGTATCCCTGGGGAATGTGCCTGGGGAACTGAGCGGAGTTGTTTGGAAAGTTATAAAAGAAGTTGAAGACTCCATTCCTTCTTAGGCCATGGTTTAAAGATTAAGTTGAAAATAGCAGATGCCTGACATTTGAAATTTCGCATTATGGCTGGCGTTGGAAATCCAGAGTGTGAGTGAGGGTCCTGCTAAAGGCCATTTCCAGTGGGCGCTAGAAATCTGGCTGGCAGCTCCGTGGATGAAAAGGACAGAGCCGGCCAACAGCAGGGACAGCCCCTTCATGACAGGTTACTTCCCAGCACCATAGGTGGAGGCTGGCATTCTGGCTGCACTCCTCACTCCCCTGTCCTCTCCCCTTTCCTCTCCAGCCCCACTGCCATGACAGCCGGTATGGTGGTGCCATTTCTAAGTGCCTTAAAATGCCTTAAAAATATCTACCTTAGAGCAGGTCGAGGTTTCTTGTTTACATTTGTGTCTCCAGAGACAAGAATAGTATCTGACCTAGAACAGTCATGAAATACATAGATGTTCAACAGCTCAATGGTGAGAACTCCAAATGAACGAATGCTGCTGCTTCTGGATGATGATATATGAGATGATCATGGCTGTGCTGTAACTCACACCACAGGAAACAGGCTGCGCATGCGGGTGGGCAGGGGCAGAGATTAGGGCCATGTGGGGAAGCTGGGGAGCCTCAACTAGTTATAAGACCAGACTGTAAGTAGAGTAGAAGGTGGGCAATAGATGGAATGAATTCTAAAAATTTATTTATTTAAAATTTTTTTTAAGATTTTTTTTTTATTTATTCATTTGAGAGAGAGAGAGAGAGAGAGAGTACTAGAGCACGAGCTGGGGGGAGGGCCAGAGGAGAGGGAGCTGCCGTCTTCCTGCTGAGCAGGGAGCCTGATGCGGGGCTCAATCGCAGGACCCAAGGATCATGACCTGAGCCAAAGGCAGCCACTTAACTGACTGAGCCACCCCGGCGCCCCTTATTTATTTTTTTTAAAGATTATTTATTTGAGAAAGAGAGAGAGAGCAAGAGAGAGTGCACAAGTGGTGGGGGGGGGCGGGAAGGGGCAGAGAGAGAGAGAATCTTAAGCAGATTCCCCACTGAGCATGGAGCCCAATGCAGGGCTCATTCTCACGACCCTGAGATCATGACCTGAGCTGAAATCAAGAGTCGAGGCTTAACCAACTGAGCCACCCAGTTGCCTCTAAAATTCTAAAATTTTAAACTTCTGCCATAGAGGTTTGCTGCCTTGACAAAAGTTTCTTTTCTGAGGGGACTATTTGCCTGAGAGATTAAATGATAAATAGATGCGTCTGTTCTGTTCTCACACCATATTCATACTGCACTTACAGAAGCATTTTACTTTATTTTTTTAAGGAGGTAAAGGTTAGAGGATTCAAATAGTGATCAGGGTATCCTGATGTCCACTTCCCTGAAATATATAAAATATTTTTGTTTTGTGATTTATCACCCAAATTTTTAAGTAAAAGCCTACATTTAAAGGATGTTAGTTATACTGACAAGCTGATGTGAGGAAAGCAGTGGTAACTGTAATTCTCCAGATTACCTTCAACTATGTCCATGTATTTAATAATAAGATCATTGTTGAATACACAGTATTGGGTAGAAAATTGGTGAGTTACATTCCATCTCTTCTATAAATCTTTGCTCTCATAGAGCTTCCATGTTGCCGACTCTGGTCAGTGGCCATGGTGGAAAGGTCTGGTTTGATATGCATGCCTACTGAGTGTGCAGATGTGCTGATCTGTTCTTGGCTCAATTTAAGTTGATATGACATCAGAGTTTCAAATCCATAGATTTGATATACCCATTTTAATATGCATACATTTTCTTTTAATATAGAAATGGAGATTAGGTATATTTTCACTAGTGTCGTGCCCAACTGATACCAGTACCTTATTTTGAAATTATTATATGATGAGAACCACACACTTATGGGAACACAGCTATGTTTTAAAATCGAACAGTCAGGTGATGCAAATTGCGGACAGTGTTTAGGAAATAACTCACTGAAGTTGAAGACGTCATATGCATAATTATATGGTACATTGTGTGCCTATCAATTGACAATGCAGTCAACTCGTACATTATATAGGACACAAATACTGCATTTAAAAGAGACAATAATGAAGTAGAAGCCTTGTAAAACATGGTATGCTTTCATTAATGTTTCAGATGAAACAACCTTTCTAATAGGCTCCCTGAAATCAATACAAAAAATACTCCCTGAAATCAATACAAGAAAATTTCCCCCTTTTATCTAGCTAGTATGTTTAAGAATATTTTGTATTTGAAATTTTAATTTTTCTTAAAAATCCAACTGAATAAGAACTGATAGGATAGATCTGATGACCAATCACACAACTATTAAACAAACTCAGATAACTGATCAGTGGCCTCAAAATGTTTTATGTCCTTCTGAAATACCCTTTTGTCTAGTAGTCTGACCCTTTCTTCTCCATGTGTTCTATTATGAAGTCGCTTTACTCAACTGACATCGACACATTCTTGTTCTGGCAAAATGACCAGCTCTCTCTTAGAGGCGAATTGTGAGAAATCAAATTTGCCAACGTCCCCATCTTTCAGTCCTCTGATTTTCCTCATTTCTTTGCTATTTATTAAATGCCTTCAGCAATCTATTCTTTGTATGGAATTTCTCCTTCAGAATGAGGGCTTTGCACTTTTAAAATGCTAGAATATTTTTTAGAGTACATTTAATACAGTCCACACACACACACACACACACTCACACACACACACTCATTTTCTTGCTCAAATTCCAATGTTGGAATAACTAGAAATTGATTAAATATTTATGAATGTTAGAAAACTAAAAGAATGTGGTGGTAGGAAGATATATTTGTTAGAAGGGAACAAACTAAAAAGTACTGGGCTCAAAATAAACTTGGGATCTATTCTTAACTCACCTAAGTATTTTCACCCATTAAAAGTAACCCAGTGGACTGCAGGTAGCACAGAGAAGAGGAGCATCAGGTATTTGATAAACCTGGCTACCTCATCTGTGTTTGAGAGTCAGCCCTTTCAGAGCCTGGATAAATCAGAATCTTCAAAGAACAGAGGCAATAGCACTTTATAGGTGCTAGGATCAAAAGCTTTCTCCTCCAGGGAAAAATTGCTCTATTATTTTCCATTTCTAGCCTTGAGGCTAGAATTCAGATTGATTCTCCCATGAGCGTCATCTGGCCAGAGCCTTCTGCAAAAAGGGTTTCACTCACCTGATTCCTTTATGTAACTTTGGGCCTCCGGTGGTGGCTTCAAATTGTAAGACCTCAGTCGAGCAATTGCAGAAACATCCCTGCGATGTACAACTGTCTCTTAGAGTATTTTAGTTTTCAAACCCCTGTACATAGAAATTTATGGGCTACTGTGGAAAATTTTTAAAATGAAAAATGTGTGTGTGTGTGTGTGTGTGTGTGTGTATGTGAGAGAGAGTTCAGTAAATAATCTTCTAGTTTGTTGATGAGATATGAAAATATAAGTATTCGTTTAATTCTACAGTGTCTATGTCTCCTTTTACATGGAGTCAATCAAAATTGTGACTGAATTAATTTGCTATAAAATCCATATATCTTTACTCAGGAGAGACAAAGTGCGTTTGCAACCTATCACATACCTTTGTGAGTGACTTGATGTATGCCTTCTTATAATTAGCAAAACATGAACGTAGCGATTGTCTCTTTGCTAAGGTCATGCCGTAAAATATTAGGCTCCTGTGTAAAAACTTCCAAGGGATTTTTTTCCCTCCTTCTCTCAATAACAAGCTATCAGACTCCCAGAAAAGGAATTTCTTCTTTTTAGAGTCTTCTGAGCATAAAATCCAGGGGATGATGATATAGATCTTTTTATTCAGGTGTTCAGAGGAGGGTCCTGTAATTAACACAATTTGAACTTACTGATGAGAAACTTAAAAACTGACCATTACTCATTTCAAGGTTTAAAAGTGGCAATATATTCTATAGCTCAGAAATGAAGGAATTGACTGCGTAAAATGCTAGATGAGGTCAAAATATATCTGGTAGGTATGTAGGAAGGTGCCATTTATTTAGGTTTTTTTTTTTTTTTCCCCAAGTGTCAGGTGCTGTGCTATATTCTACGAGGTAGCTATTGTGACCTCCATTTTACAGTGAAGGAAATAGTCCTGGAGGTCTTAAGTGATTTGTCCAGCAATCAATAGCTCATAAGTGACAGAGTGGTCAGTTTCAGTCTTGGTTTGCATGATCCCAAACTTGTGCTTAGTAAGTGCTTTACTCCAATAGACCATTGTAGTTACAGAGTTTGGCAGTAGCTTGCCGATGCAGAAATATCCCACCTCTCTGAAAAAAAATGACTCAGTTCTGTTAGGATCAAGGCAAGAATAGTGCTCATGAATAATCTATGTGGTTATTTTCATGGGCTTTATAATAATTTTGGATTAACCCTATTATAGTTGCTTTAATTAATCAGCTCCCTTGAGGAATGGTGAAATCAGCCTTTCAAGGAGGTTTCTTAGGAATTTATAAAATTTAAACCTAAAAAGAAGACCTTAAAGATTTCTCTGGCTAGATCCTCTCATTTTATAGATTCAAAGCTTTAGGAGTTTGTGTTTGGTTCTAACATACGCAGCACCGCCTAACAGTCTGCTGCTGTGTATTTGTGGTGGAGGTGAAAAGGAGATCGTTACATTCACTGGGAGAAAATATATAAAACTGTGTTGCATCTGAGAGACTCCCATCAAAAGGAAATGAAAGTGTATAGTCTGTGAGAGGAATTAACATGAGTCTGCTTCTCCATTTACACGGAGTCAGTCAAATCATGACTGAATTAGTTTTCTGTAAACTTCATATGCATACTTAGTAGGATCAGTATATTTTCAGCCTATATCACACCTTTCTGTATGTGAATTTAATTTCATTGTCTTTTTTAGATTTATTTATTTGAGAGAGAGAGAGAGAGAGAGTGTGCATGTATGAGGGAGAGGGGCAGAGGAAGAGAGAGAGAGAGAATCTCAAGCAGGCTCCGCACGGAGTGCAGAGCCTGACATGGGGCTCGATCTCACAACCCTGAGATCACGACCTGAGCTGACATCAAGAGTAAGAGGCTTAACCACCTGAGCCACCCAGGCACCCCTAGATTTCATTGTCTTATTCTGGCTCACTAATTTTGCAAGTTCTTGGAGTATAATAATCTTTTTCTAAAAAAAAAAAATCAAAGTATTCCTGGAATTCTCATATGATAGTAGTGTTTTTAGTGTTCATTAATTGAAAAAATGCATAATTTCAAAAAGTTATTCCCAATTCAATAAACCTTTCAAATAAATTTGTGTTTCATGGCTGTCAAAAGCACCTCCAGACATTGATTAACAGTAGCACAGTAAGGGAACTATTCAGTCTGTAGACAATGTCTGAGGCACAATGGATTCTTTTAGGTTCTTCATCATTCATTCATTCATCGCATTAAGTTTTCATTTAACATGCATTGACAGACCATGTGCTATATGCCAGACACTGTGTAAAGCTGTGGGTGTAGAGAGGGGGTCAACCAGGTTGGTTTCTGGTTCTCGGAGCGCCAAGTACGCATGTGCAATGGAGGAAGTTTACAAGGCACGAGAAGAGCATTAGTCCTGGCACTTGACCTAGTTTAGGGTTCAGAGAATGCTTCTTGAGTAAGTGAGTCACTGGAGACTTGAAAGATTGCAGGTGTTATGGAAGTTGTAGGAGAATGGGTGCAGTGCTAAGGGGGGGCCATTGGTTATAGACCTAGCTCTACTCAAGAGTCATTTTCTATGGAGTAGTAAAAGCATATGTTGTAATTCCACTGTTCTCCAGAGAATAGAGGGAATAGTTGAAAGCAGGTTAAATAGTTTAGCAAGGCCCTGGTGAGGGCCCGGGATTATCAGTGTATAGAATTTACACTTTAGAAATTCTTACAATGGGATGCCCAATATAGATGCACTCAGTCTATGAGCCCAAGACCCATTGCATGTGCTTCCTCCAAAGGGAAAAGGTCTTGCTGTGTCCCTCCCGTGGGTAAAGGCTAGCCTTTCCTCCAAACACCTGGTAGAACTCTCACGTAGTCATTTATTTATTCAACAAATATTTGATAAGTATCTTCTATGTGCTAAGCAGTCTTCTAGGCACTGAGGATATGTAAAAATCCTTGCGCTCAGTTTATTCTAGTGGGTAGGAGAAAGAGATAAATATGAAACATATAAATTGGTGATAAGTGTTACGAAGACAAGACACATTAAGCAGAGGAAAAGATTGAGGGCGTCGCAGGAAGGGATGCTGTTGGGTTTAAAGTGGGCCAGTTAGGTGTCTCTGACCAAATGGCATTTCCACTGACGGCTAGAGTGAGAAAGAAAGTCCCGTTGCTACACGGAGAGGGAGAGGCCACATTTCCCTCACCCTGTTAAGTCAGAGGATAATATGACCCCCTCTGTTTCTATTCTAAGGCCTGCTCTCTAAGGTCACATTTTCTTTCCATGATTTGCTGCTTCCTGGGATGACCAACTGTGTTAATATTTATTGCATTCAAGAGAAATCTGAAGGGAGGAACTAGCTTGTGAAGGTCTTTTGACCTTATCTAGCTTCTAACAAATCTCTCAGCTTGGTACACCAGTTGCAAGTGTTTGCTGACACCTATAATAAATTCTTATAACCTTTGCTACTTTAAGGACAATTTTTTGACCTCGCAGTGTGGTTTTATTTTATTTTTTTCAATGTTATGGTCCCCGAAGAAAAACATGGAACAAATAGAACATACAAGTTAGTCATTAGGGTCGGCTCAAAAATGAAATTCCTCTCACTGTGTGTATATAGTGGGCTTGTTTTTTTCTCTGCCAGCTTGAACTTAGCCTTGGTCACGTGCCTTCTTTTGGATAATAAAATGTGAGCAGAATGATTAACGTTTGCTGTTGCCATGAAGAAGCTTTAAGGGCCATTTAAAATTCACCATGTTTTTTTTTCCTGCCGCTGAGATCACGGAAAACACATGGTGAGAAAGAATCTTCTGTTAGCTGGGTTGCTGAGTGATAACATTGAGCAGAGTTCCTTGGCTTATAGATGATGGAGTGGGCAAGAAATAAACTTTGCTGATTTAAAGCCATGGAGATTTTGGTGTTTTTGTTGGCATTCTTCGACTCAGCTTATCCTGGCTGATTCAGCAGGGGAGGGAGTGTTCTGGCCCCGTGCACAAGGCTCGACGGGTCAGGTGGGCATTTACCTGTAAAAGATTTCAGCTGAGCTCGGAGCATTATTCTCCATGAAAAGAGGAGAGACGAAAGTACACCTGGGAAAGAACTGGAGGCCCAGGCCGGGAGTAACCAGATCTTACAGCAAGCTAATGAGAATGAAATGATATCAATGTTTTTTTTTTTTTCTGCAAAGATGGGGAAACAAATGGGGTGACTATTAGGATGCCGGTAATGTCCCTTAAGAAACAACAGGCACGTGGAAGTATATCTTTTTTTTTTAAGATTTTATTTATTTATTTGACAGAGACAGCGAAAGAGGGAACACAAGCAGGGGGAGTGGGAGAGGGAGAAGCAGGCTCCTGGCTGAGAGGGAGCCCGATCCCAGGACCCTGGGGTCATGACCTGAGCTGAAGGCAGGCGCTTAATGGCTGAGCCACCCAGGTGCCCCACTATATTTCTTTTATATGATATCTGATATATCCTGCTAGGGTTAGGGTGGCAACTAATACCGCTGCTGAGGGATGGACAAGTACATTCCTCTCTAATGCACTCCAAACCCCAATACAGGAGACTTTGCTGAATACACTTGCTCTACCGGAAGCACTCTGTATCCTTCTCTGTGCCACTTTCTGCACAGGGAATCTACCTGTGTGAGTTGCCTTGATCTCCGGCATCTGAGGAAGTCTGGGCAATAGGAGGCGCCATCAGATGGTCAGGAACCAGAGGAGAAGCAGCAACTGTACTCGGTCTGGTGGCTCTAAATCACTGCCAAGTTGTTGTGGGTTGGTTGGTACCTTCTACCCAAAGCCGCAGCTCCTGACGTTGATCCCCTCCAGATGGCCATTTTCTCAGGGTGCTGGTAACTGCTCCCTCTTGTCATGCATCTGGCTGAAGTGTCGTAGTAACACGGTGCTGTTGCCGGCCTGGACACTGCACCATTTCTTGTTGGTTTTCCTAAGCCTTGCCCACACCTTGGTAAAAGATCACTTTAATGAACTGTCCTCAATTTCTCCATTTGATTGTGCCCTTTGTTCCCTACCAGGGGTCTGACTAGACGAGGCATCTGTTTTTGAATTCTCTTCTACTGCTTTCTTTTCCTCCACCTTCTCTAGTGCAGCTCGAGAGACTCATGATTACCCTAAGTCAGAGTCATCATTTATTCTGTGGACTTTTGTGGTCTTCATGCAATAGGACTCCCTGTGTTCTATCGGGATCTCAGAATTTTTGAGGTGGGAATGCCATTTATGCCCTTACTGGCATCCTTGCTATTTTTTTAAATTTCCATTTATAGTTTTAAATGCCTAAATGAAAAATAGTCATTGTAGAAAAATTTTCTGATTTTTCTACAGATGATCATAGCTAGTCATTGCCAACATTTGTGGGTAGCGCTTGTTATATATTGGGTCCTATTTTAGGTGTTGTACATATATTAACTAAAAAAATCTGAAACGCTGTGTACAGAGGCACAGGGAATTTTGTTGTACGTCTTTTGATTTTACTTATGCAGTATCACAGTTATTTTTAACAAAAATGAGATCCCATTATGTATATGATTTTGTAATCTTTTTTTCACCTAAAATTTGTGTGAACATTTCTCCAGGCTAATATGATCTACATCATCACTTTTAAAAGAAATAAAATATTGCATTTTCTTTTTTTTTTTTTTTAAGATTTTATTTATTTATTTGACAGAGAGACAGGAGAGAGGGAACACAAGCAGGGGGAGTGAGAGAGGTAGAAGCAGGCTTCCTGCCGAGCAGGGAGCCCAATGCAGGGCTTGGTCCCAGGACCCTGGGATCATGACCCGAGCCGAAGGCAGCCACTTAACCGACTGAGTCACCCAGGTGCCCCAAAATATTGCATTTTCTTATTGTTTTTATACATCCTGCTCTTGTTGGGTGTATTATTTCCAGCTCTTTGCTGTTATGAACAAAGTGATGATAACCATCCTTGTATATAAATCTTTGTCACATTTCTTATTATTTCTTTAGGATAAATTGCAATGCCTGGAATTATTGAGTGAAAGGGTATGAACATTCTAAGACTTGTAAATATTGCTGAAGAACTCTACTGAGAGCCCCATCAATTCCTACTTGTATCCGTCGTGTAATAGTGTTTCTATGTACCCTATGCAAAGTGGCTATTGTTGATATTGATCTTTTTTAATATAGTAATATGAAAAGTATCTCGTAGCATTTCTTCAGTTGCTAGTGAGACGGAGAACGTTTAAAAATGTTAGTGTTATCTATATGTTAGCTCTTATTTTGCGAAATGTCTCAATTTCCTTTACCTATTTTTCTACTAGGATGTTTGCCTTCTTATTGAATTTTAATGTATTTATTTTTAATCAAAGGTACATATGCACATAGTTTGAGGAGTCACTAAATGAATAGTTTGTTAAAGACCATAGTCTTCAATCTTCCTGCCCTTCCACTTCCTCTTCCTCAGAGGCAACCACTTTCATTAATTAGAGTTGATTTTTCTGGCATTTATTTCCACATCTCTAAAACATACTAGTCAATTGATTTTCCACAATGGAATACAAAGATGAGCTGTTTTCTCCCATTATTTCCCCAGCACACATCTCTTCATCTCTCCATTCTCATACTATATTGACACCATCATTTTGGTTAAATCAGTATTCATTGTTGGCATTATTATGATTATGCATTTTGTGTCAAATGATGATTAATTTCCTTTCTTGCACAATGTTTTGTTTCTCCTGGTTGAAAGTTTTTTTTTTTCAAACTTGCCTTTTTTCCTGATTTGCTTAGTTTTCTATGCCTTTATCAATAACTCAACTTCAAATTATTTTCCAGATTTCTAATCTCATTCATATGAGGTATTCTATCAAATGCATCTTCTTCTTCTTTTTTTTTTTTTACAGAGAGTTGTAACCTCCTCCAGTGTGGACTGGTAGGTAGCCTTTGTGCCTGGAGCACAGATGGTGTCCTAGGATCTTGCTTTATTCTTATCTATGTGATTTCTTTTTCCTTTGGTGTTGCATTTCTTGTTTCCTATACCTCAGCTATTCCTCTTTTTTAATTTACTCCCTCTTTTCTGATGGAGTGCATCCTTGGTACTTTCCAGGGTTCATAAAGTTAAAATTTTAGATTTTACAAGTTTGAGAATGTCTTTATTTCTGCCTACACACTTAACTGGATTTTTGGCTAGATAGAGAATTCTAGGTTGGAAATAACTTTTCCTCCAAAATTTTGAAGCATTGCTTCCAGTTACTCATCTGAAGCTATTCTCCCTCCTGATCATTTGACTATAGTCTGTATTTTTTTTTTTTCCTGCCTGGACACTTGGAGGTTTTCTTCTTTGTTTCCAGCATTAAAACTTTGCAATGATATGTGTTGGTGGAAATCTATTTTCATGTAGTGCTGAGAACTTGATGGGTCCTTCTAATTTGGACATACCGTCTTTGGTTCTCAGCACTTTTTGAACAATTTCTTTAATGCTTTTTTTCTTTCTCTGTTCTTTGCTTTTGAGTCTCCTATAATTTGATTCTCGGACTCTCTGGACTTTATCATTTTTGTATTTATTTTTTTCTGTATCCCATTTTCTATTCCTATGTCTTTTTATTTTCTACGAAAATCTCTTCTCGTTGATTTCTTCAAATTTATCTTCCTATTCTAATGAATTTTTTTTAAAAAAATCTGTTATTATGTTTGAAATTTAAAGATGTCTCTCTCTCTCTCTTGTTCCCTGAAATTTTTTTTTAAGATTTTACTTATTTATTTGACAGAGAGTGCGAAAGAGAGAGAGAGAGAGCGCGAGAGAGAGTGCACAAGAGGGGGAGGGGCAGGCCGAGGAAGAAGCAGTCTCCGGCTGAGCAGGGAGCCTGATGTGGGGCTCGACCCCAGCACAATCCCAGGACCTGGAGATCATGACCTGAGCTGGAGGCAGAGGCTTTATGGACTGAGCCACCCAGGTGCCCCTCCCTGAATTTGTTTATGCTGATGGCATCCTATTCTCATTTATGGCCCTGGTGATTGATTATCAGAGTAATATAGTTACTGGTTATTGCCAGAGAGACTTGGATCCCCCAGAGACTTAGTAGGCTTCTAGTCTAGCCACTTCCAGTAGATTTAAGTGTGAGGAGCTACAGTAAATTTGTTTAAGTTTGAAGCTTGAGAATTTTGGGCTTTTGGCTTCTGTGACTTGACCCCCCTCATTAGCTTAATGGCGCTGCTTTGTGACAATTTGAAATATCCTCTTGGGTGGAATGACCACCTTTACTGTAGGCTTACCCCTGCCCCCCCACACCCCCTTTTTCCTGCCAGAGAACTTTTAATGCAATGTGCTTCGCAAGCCCAGGGTCACCAACCTCATTTTCTGTCAAGGCTGCCCTTCACAGCTTGTAAGAGTTTCATTATGGGGTACAGAAGCAATTGACTTTTTCCCCATGCAAGCATCCTAACTGGGGGCTCTTAGTCAATCTAGATTGTTTGCCGATGGAAGAGTGTATCTCAGTAATGTTGTATTACATTCCATTTCTGTGAGCAGAAGGGCTTGCTCTAGTCTGAATTTGTCCTTTTGTTGTTGTTGTGGGACTTGCCTGAAAATTGCAGGGACTAACCATCATGTGTCCACATTCTGAAATGTCCCTGACATTTTTAAACTACATCCTGTGTTGAAATCCAGGGCTGTGTTCCAAAATTGGTCAAAATAAAGTTTGGCCCAGTGTGCTACCCCCACGTAACAAAGTGCTCTACATTGCAGCCTGGAATACCTGGGTCTCTAGTATCCGTTAATACCTTCTCTCAGGCACTTCTCAATTTTAGGGTCTGTTACTTGCAGTACTTTGCTTTTGGACACCAAATTCTATCGGAATCAGTTATTAATTCATTCAGCTGTTAAGTAATGGAGAACCAAACTAATACTGGTTTAAACAGGTAAGGGTTTTGTTTGTTTTTGGTGTCTGGAAATACATAGCCCAAGGGCTAATGCAGTTGCTCAGGGGCGCTCTCAGTAATCCAGGCTCTGTCCGTCTTCGTGATTTTTGCCATTCTTGACAGGTGCTTTTGACTTACATGATGATAAGATGGCTTTTGGGTTTTTTACTTTTAAGGGAGAAAGAGAAAGATAATGTGCATACCATCTGCTTCTTTCCCTTTGAGGAAGATTTTCTGAAAGCTCTACCCAGCAACTTCTGCTTCTCGCTTCCTGGTTTGTCATATGATCCCACTAGCCCAATCCCTGGATGAGATACGTATGCCCTGGATAGAAGTTAAGTTGGGTTAGTCACCCAACAGTATCAGCATGGACACTATGCCTGATGTACTGGGACATTTGTCCTAACCCTCAGCTCATCTCTGCTGACCTTTTATTTTAGCCCTCTTGGAAGCGATCTTTCTCCTGGGACCAAGGTCCTGTCTGATCCTACACAGATTAGTGGGCTTTTCAGACTTTTGGTTCACTTGTGCAGACCTGCCTGGCTCTCTCCCTACCACGAGTATGATGCTGCTCCCTCCTGTCCTGAATCAGCCTCGTTTTCTCTCCACCCATTTTTCTCTCTGCTTTGTTTGGTCAGATCCTATTTATAGGAATCTTATTCAATGCTTTAAACTACAGTGCGTTCATTTAAATGAACCCTGAAGATTTTATAGCATGGTGAAGCTTTCTAACCTAAAGCAAAATATTCAATGTAAATTTTAAATGCATTTAAAAATGTCTCAGAGCATATAAGTAGATCTATATTTAACTTTTGGATCTATTAGAGGGAACATGGAGGATAAGAAAATCTCTTGCCAGTTTTACCTAATCATACATACATTTGGCTTTCATGAGAATGTGATGCTCTCTATTTTCACATTATTATTGTCATTTTCATGTTGATCCTTCTTTGTCTTCTAATTTCTGTGTCTATTGGAGCCCAAAATCAACTGGACACAGAATTCAGAACTTCTTCAACTTTCTCTCAGTTATAAGAAATGCACAAGTAAGCAAAGTAGATTTTACTGAAGGAGGAAAGAAGGAGGGGATTTATGTCTTGCATCCCACAGAACACAATTTATTTATTTATTTTTTTATTCTTATGTTAATCCCCATACATTACATCATTAGTTTTAGATGAAGTGTTCCATGATTCATTGTTTGTGCATAACACCCAGTGCTCCATGCAGAATGTGCCCTCCTCAATACCCACCACCAGGCTAACCCCCACAGAACACAATTTAAAATCCATTTTAAGCAATGTCCTTTTTCAGTAGTTCTGCCAGTGGGAGTGACTCTTTGGCCATTTCTGAGTCAGGGCTCTGCTCTGCTGTTGCTGGAATCTGCCTTCTGCCATTCTTCAGTTGGCACCTTTACCCTCTTCTATAGAGCAATTCGGGTTTGGCCTGACTCCCACATGTAAAGTTGTAGATCCAAGCTCAGAATGGTGCTTATTAAAACAGAGATTTGTACTTTCTCAGATGGCTTATAAGGTTGTTTTGGGGAAAAATAAAAGTTTTCTGTTACAATATACTTCCATAGTTCTCAGACTAAACTGCAATCAAGAGAACTTTTATAAATGTATTTTGTGGAATTTGATAATTTCACAATTGGATTGTTACATTTTTGAGAGACATCCTTGTCCATAGACCATTTTGGCTAGACAGGTTTTGCAGGCCAAGATTTTTTCAGATAGACCACAACGGTAGGGTAAAAAGATGATACTTAAAAGGTAGATCTCCTCTGTTTCTCTTTTTTAAAATAATTTATTATTTTTTATTTAAATATAGTTGATACAAAACAATGTTACATTAGTTTTAAGTGTACAACACAGTGATTCAATATTTCTATACATGATGCTATGCTCATCACAAGCATAGCTACCATCTGTCACCATGCAGTGCTATTATAATATCATTGACTATATTCTCTGTGCTGTACCTTTTATTTCTGTGATTTATTCATTTCGTAACTGGAAGCCTGTATATCCCACTCCCCTTCATGCGCTTTGCCCATCTGCCCCTCCTGCCCCCTGACAACCATCACTTTGTTTTCTGTATTTATAGGCCCGAGTCTGATTTTTGTTTATATATTCGTTTTGGTTTTTAGATTCCACATAGGAGTTAAATCATATGGTATATGTCTTTTTCAGTTTGATTTATTTCACTTAGCAGAATACTCTCTAGATTAATCCATGTTGCTGCAAATGGGGAGATCTCATCCTTTTTTATGGCTGCATAATATTCTAGTGTGTGTGTGTGTGTGTGTGTGTGTGTGTGTGTGTGTGTTTTGTGTGTGTATACTCCACTTCTTCATCCATTTTTCTATCAATGGACACTTAGATTGCTTCCATTATCTTCAGTATTGTAAATAATGCTACAATAAAAATAAGGGTGCACATATCTTTCTGAATTAGTATTCTCATTTTTTAAAGGTAAATGCCTCGTAGTGTGATTATTGGATCATACAATAACTCTATTTTTAATTTTTTTAAGGACTCTGAAATATTTTCTACTGTGGCTGTACCAATTTACTTTCCAACCAACAGCACCTGAGGCTTTCCTTTTCCCCACATCCTTGTCAACAATTGGTGTTTCTTGTGTTTTTGATTTTAACCATTCTGACAGGTGTGAGGTAATATCTCATCATGGTTTTGATTTGCATTTTTCTGATGTTGAGTATCTTTTCATGTGTCTATAGGCTATCTATATGTACTCTTTAGAAAAAAATTTGTATTCAGGTCCTCTGCCTATTTTTTAATTGGATTGTTTTTTGGTGTTGAGTTACGTGAGTTCTTTATATATTTTGGATATTAACCCCTTATCAGCTGTATCACTTGCAAATATCTTCTTCCATTCAGTAGGATGCCTTTTTGTTTTGTTGATGGTTTCCTTTGCTGCGCTATTTTGGTGTAGTCTCAATAGTTTATTTTTGCTTTTGTTTCTCTTACATTAGGGGACAGATCTAGGAAAATGTTGCTACAGCTGATGTCAAAGCTGTGCTCTTTTCTAGGATTTTTATGGTTTTAGGTCTTACACTTAGGTCTTTAATCCATTTTGAGTTAATTTTTGTGTGTGGTGTAAGAAAGTTGCCCAGTTTCATTCTTCTGCATATGGCTGTGTGGTTTTCCCAGCACCATTTATTGAAGAGACTGCATTTCCTCATTGTATGTTTTTGCCTTCTTTGTCATAGATTAATTGACCATATATATGTGGGTTTATTTCTGGATTCTCTATTCTGTTCCATTGATCTGTGTGTCTATTTTTGTGCCAGTACCATACTGTTTTGATTACTATAGCTTTGTAGTGTAACTTGAACTCCAGAATTGTGATGACTCCAGCTTTGTTCTTTCTCAAGACTGCTTTGGCTATTCAGGTCTTTGGGGTTCCATACAAATTATACTATTATTTATTCTAGTTCTATGAAAAATGCTGTTGGTATTTTGATAAGTATTACATTAAATCTGTAGATTGCTTTGGATAATACAGACATTTTAACCATGCTAATCCATGAGCATGGAATATCTTTCCATTTGCTTGTGTCATCTTCAAGGTCTTTCTTCAGTGTTTTATAGTTTTCAGAGTATAGATCTTTCACCTCCTTGGTTAAATTTATTCCTGGGTGTTATATTATTTTTGGTATAATTGTAAGTAGAATTGTTTTCTTAATTCCTCTTTCTGCTACTTTGTTATTAGTGTATAGAAATGCTACTGATATCTGGGTATTAATTTCGTATCTTGCAACTTTACTGAATTCATTTATTATTTCATATAGTTTTTTGGTGGAGTTTTTAGGGTTTACTATATAGAGTATCATGTCATCTGCAAATAGTGACAGTTTGACTTCTTCCTTACCAGTGTGAGTGCCTCTTATTTATTTATTTTTTTTGTATTTGATTGCTGTGGCTAGGACTGTAGTACTATTTTGAATAAGGTGGTGAGAGTGGACATCCTTCTTTTCTTCCTGATCTTAAAGGAAAAGTCCTCAGTTTTTCACCACTGATCATGATGTTAGCTTTGGTTTTGTCATATTTGGCCTTTATTATGTTATTAATTAACATAATATGTTATGTTAATATGTTTAGAGGGAACATAACCCAGTTTGTGAGAGTTTTTATGATGAACAAATGTTGAATTTTGCCAAACATTTTCTGTATCTGTTGAGAGGATCATGTGATTTTTATTCTTCATTTTGTTGATGTGCTGTATCACACTGATTGATTTGTGAATATTGAACCATCCTTTCATTCCTGGAATAAATCCCACTTGATCATGGCGAATTGTGCTTTAAATGTATTGTTGAATGCAGTTTGCTAATATTTTATTGAGGATTTTTGCATCTATATTTATCAGAATTATTGGTCTGTAGCTTTTTTTGTAGTGTTTTTTGGTTTTGGTATAAAGGTAATTATAGCCTAATAGAATGTGTTTGGAAACTTTCCTTCCTCCTGTATTTTTAAATATAGTTTAAGGAGAATAGGTATTAACTTTTTTAAAATGTTTGGTAAATTTCACCCGTCAGTATGTCTGGTCCTGGACTTTTATTTTGTGGTAGTTTTTTGATTACTGATTCAATTTTGTTACTAGTAATTTGTCTCTTTGGATTTTCTTTTTCTTTTTTTTAAATTAATTAGCTAATTATTTTAAAGTTTTTATTTAAATTCTAGTTAGTGTTAACATGTAGTGTAATACTGGTTTCAGGAGTAGAATTTAGTGATTCATCACTTACATATAACACCCTGAATTTTCTATTTCCTCCTGATTCAGTTTTGGAAGATTGTGTGTTTCTAGCAATTTACCCATTTATTCCAGGTTGGTCAATTTGTTGGCATACAATTTTTTGTAGTATTCCCTTATAACTCTTTGTATTTGTGTGGTGTCAGTTGTTATTTCTCTCTCATTTCTGATTTTGTTTATTTGGGTCCTTTTTTTTTTTTTTTTTATTTTGCTGTCTGGCTAAGGTTTTATTACTTTTGTTTATCTTTTCAGAGAAACAGCTCTGGGTTTCATTGATTTTTTTTTCTGTTGTTTTTTTAATCTCTATGTCATTTATTATTGCTCTAGTCATTATTACTTCCTTTCTTCTACTCACCTTGAACTTAGTTTTTCTCTCTTTCTTTTTTTTTTTCTAGTTCCATTAGGTGTAAGTTTACATTGTTTATTTGAGCTTTATTTTGTTGTTTTTTGAGCTAGGCCTGTATCACTATGTATTTCCCTCTTAGAACTGTTTTCACTGCATCCCAAAGATTTTGGAGCACTGTTTCCATTTTCATTCGTCTCCATGTATTTGTTTACTTCTTTGCTGACTCATTGGTTGTTTTGTAGCATGTTGCATAGCCTCCATGTGTTAATGTTTTTTTCTAATGTTTTTCTTGTGATTGATTTCTAGTTTTATACCATGTGGTCGGAAAGGAGGCATGGTGTGATTTCAGTCTTCTTAAATTTATTGATACTTGTTTTGTGACCTAACATGTGACCTGATCTGGAGAATGTACCCTTGAAAAGAATGTATTCACTTGTTTATGGATTCAATGATCTGCATATATCTGTTATGTCCATCTAGTCTAATGTGTCTTTTAAGGACACTGGTTTCCTTATTGTTTTTCTGCCTGGGTGATCTATCCATTGATATAGTGGGGTGTTTAAGTTCCCTACTATTATTGTATTACTATCAATTTCTCTCTTTATGTCTGTTAATATTTGCTTTATATATTTAGGTGCTACAATGTTGGGTGCATTGATATTTAAAACTGTTATATCTCCTTGTGAATTGATCTCTTTATCATTATGCAATGCCCTTTGTCTTTGTTTTAAAGTCTGTTTTGTCTGATACGGCTTTTTTTTTTTTTGCTCCCATCTGCATGGCAAATGTTTTCCATTCCTTCACTTTCAGTCTGTATGTGTCTTTAGGTTTGAAGTGAGTCATTTGTAGGCAGCATATAGATAGAACTGTTTTTTTTTTAAATTCATCCTGCATCCCTATATCTTTTGATTGAAGCATTTAGACCATTTACATTTAAAGAAATTATGGATATGTACTTATTGCCATTTTGTTAATTGTTTTCTGGTTGTTTTTGTAGTTATTCTCTGTTCCTTTCTTCTTGTCTTCCTCTGTCTCCCTTGGGGTTGATGAATCTCTATAGTGTTATGTTTGGCTTTCTTTCTCTTTATTTATTTGTATATCCATTATAGGTTTTGGGTTTGTGGTTTTACATATATAAAAATATATAGGTATGTATACATGAGGTTCGTATATAACTTTCTAAGTAATTGGCAGTCTATATTAAGTTGATCGTCATTTAAATTCAAACACATTCTAAATCAACTTCTTTTATGTATTTATTTTTACTCCTTCCTCCAAGTTTTATGTATATGCTGTCATATTTTACAACTTTTTGTTCATAATTTTCTTTGTCCTATTATGGTCTTTTCTTTTACACTTTAAGAAGCCCTCTTAACATTTCTTCTAAGTCTGGTTTAGTGGTGATAAACTTCTTTAACTTTTGCTTGTTGGGAAGCTCTTTTATCTCTTCTTCAGTTCTGAATGATAATCTTGCCAGGTATAGTATTCTTCATTGTAGGTTTTTTTCCTTTTGGCACTTTGAATATATCATGCTACTTTCTTCTGGCCTGCAAAGTTTCTGCTGAAAAATCTGCTCATTGTCTTATAGTTGTTCCCTTGTACATAGCAAATTGTTTTTCTCTTGCTGCCTTTACAGGGTTTTTTCCTTGTTTTTAAGTTTTGACATTTTAATTTTAATTTGTCTTAGTGTGGGTCTCTGAGTTCATTTTATTTGGAATTCTCTGGGATCTTTGGATATAAATGTCTGCTTTCATCCCTGGGTTAGGGAAGTTTATAGTCATTATTTCTCAAATCTGTTTTCTGTCCTATTCTCTCTCTTCTTCTAGGACCCCTATGATGTGGAGATTTGTTCTCTTGATGTTGTCCAAGAAATTCCTTTACCTAGCCTCATTTAAAAAAATTCTTTTCTCTTTCTCCTGTTCAGCTTGCATGCTTTCCCTTACCCTGTCTTCCAGATTGATGATATATTCTTCTGCACCTGCTAATTTACTTTTGACTCCCTATAATGTATTCTTCATTTCAGTTATCATATTCTTCTACTCTGCCTGGTTGTTTTTCATATTTTCTATTTTTTTCTTGAAGGTTTCACTGAGTTCTTCCACTCTTCTCTCCAGCCTGATGAGCATTTTTTTTTTTTTAAAGATTTTATTTATTTATTTGCGAGAGAGAATGAGAGACAGAGAGCACGAGAGGGAGGAGGGTCAGAGGGAGAAGCAGACTCCCGGCCGAGCAGGGAGCCCGACGCGGGACTCGATCCCGGGACTCCAGGATCATGACCTGAGCCGAAGGCAGTCGCTCAACCGACTGAGCCACCCAGGCGCCCTGAGCATTTTTTATCATCATTACTTTACGTTCTTTATCAGGCAGGTTGCTTATCTCCCTAACATTTAATTATTTAATTATTTTTAGGTTTTGTCTTGTTCTTTCTTTTGGAGCATATTTCTTTGTCTCCCCATTTTGCTTGACTTTCTGTGTTTGTTTCTATGGATTCAGTGGTACAGCCACTCAACCTAAACTTGAAGGAATGGTCTTATGTATGGTAATTCCCTATGTAGACTGTGTGCTTAGTGACTTGCTGGCTGACTAAAGCTGTGGCTGGCATGGGCTAGGGGTCCCGGGGCTCTCCATGTAGTGGGTGACTTGGCAGGACAGCTAAAGTTAAAGTGTGCCAAGATTGGTGTGGTCTCTGGACTCTCCCTGCAGCAGGTACCCTAGCAAGACAGATAAAGCTGAAGTGGGTGCAAGCTGGGGTGTCCTGGGGTGCTTCACACAGTAGGTGCCCTGGCAGGACAGCTGGAGCTGAAGCAGTATGTAGACCAAGCGGTCCCTGGGCTTTCCATGCAGTGGGTGCCCTGGCAGGATAGCTGAGGCTGAAATGGTGCAAGCTGGTGTATCCTCGGGTGCTCAGTGCAGGGGGTGTCTTGGCCAAGTGACTGGAGCCAAGGCTGGCATGGATGGAGGTTCTAGGGTACTTCATGTACGGTGTCCTGGCAGGGTGGCTGCAACCAAAGCAGGCATGGGCTGAGGTTTCCAGGGTGCTGGATCTGAAGCAGGTGTCACCAGGGAGGTCCAGGAGTGCTCTCTGCAGGTATGTCCTAGCAAACTGTCAGAAGCGGAAGTGCTGTGGGCCGGGAGTGTTCCAGGGTGAGCTGCACCTGTTACCTCGGTGTGAAGTCTGGAGCTGTGGTGAATGCTAACCAGACCTTTGGCCACCTTAGTGAGACAGCTAGGGCTGGTGTAGGCTAGGGTCCTGAGCTCACTGAGGTGGCAGGCTGGTTAGGGTGCCTGGACCCTGCTCTGGTTTGACTCTTTAAGGTGGAGGGGGAAGTGTAAACCATGTTGCTTGCCAGTCCCTCTGACCCAGAGAGAGTTGTAGATGCTCCTCCACTGTTTGGCAGAGTTCTAGGGCTGGATCTTTTATACACTAGTTGCTCCTTTAAATGTGGCTTTTTTTTTTTTTCTTTGCCCAAGGACAGAGGAATGTGCTCCTGTTCCCTCAGTACTATCTCTTTCCCCTGTAGTTTGCAGCACTGGGGGTGGAGATTCCCTTTGTTACTGAGTCTCCTCCTCTCTTGCTGTTCTCTTTTGCTGTTCCATCTTTTGTTGTGTAGAAGCTGTTCAGTCAGCCCTCAGTTCTTCTTTAGGAGGAATTGTGCTATAAATAAGTGCAATTTGTTGGGTTCTGTGGAAAAGGTGAGTTCAGGGTCTTCCTAGGTTGCCTTCTTAGACTGTAACCTTATCACCATTTCTTCTCCTCTGTTTCTTTGTATATATATTGATACATCTTTATGCATTGTGGCTGAGACTCTTGGCTGTCTTCTTTCATAATAGAATCTCTGATTATTCCTTGTAGCTAGGCGTAGACTTTGCAGTAATTTCTCTCAAATGGGATGTTGTCAGACCATTGTGTGAAACTTATGAAAAGTGTCTTCCTTTGTTCATTTCTCTGCATTGATGATTGGAATTTAATTGTGATGTCTGGAGCCCCAGCATCCATCTTGGACCTTGGAGGGAAGCATGTGTTGGGTTGGAAGAGGCACAAGACAGGAGATTGGCATCATGGAGTGCCAGGTTTCTCTTGGCTGTTTACCTTCAGACTTTGTTTATGTGAGAGAGAAATGAACTGTCTTGTTTTAAGACACTATTTTGTGCATTTTGTAACATTCAGGAACATCCATTTCTGATGACACTTGTATATTTATTCTAAGGATTTGATATGTATTCAAAGAGTTGTTACTTTGTAGCTAGACTGACCTCTAAAGCAGTGGTTTCCAAAAGGAATAAACATATACCACAGTATGTGTAAGATACATTGGGATATAGGAGGAAAATTTAGAACACTTCTTTTAAAAATTCTTATAATAACATAAGATAGAAATTAAGATTTACTCTAATTAATGAATTGACTGTGGTGCCTTGGCTCTGTACGTTGAACAGTCCTGTATCCTAAGGAAAATTTTACAACATGGAAGGATTAGTGGTCACACCCTCCATTCTTGGTTTGTTTTTAGCATATTGCAACAATGAGCTTGTTGCTTGTGTTGGTTACAAAGAATTACAGATTAGGTTCTCTAGTTTGAGCTAAATTAAGTTTTATAAGATGGCTGAATAACTTAGTAATGTTTTAGGAAAGCAACTATGAATTGAAGATAGTCCCAACACAAACGAACAGCAAGAAAATGGCAGAGCAGACACTTTCCTATTCTGTGATTTGAGTTCCCTTTAACTATGAAGTGATTACACCACCCTTATTGTACCTCACTAAAACATTATTATTATTTTTAGTGTGAGGGAAGCAGTTTGGTACCATTAATAGATAAAAAATATTGTGTATTCCATATTAACCTTTTCATTTATAATTTCTACTTTTGTATCTGTTGATAGTGTACATAATATGAGAAATTAATATATAATTTATAAATAAATTTATGTATGTGGGATGAGGGAATATTTTTCTGATGGGGTGAATTTTTTTAAGTTTTTTTTTTTTTCTTAATTTGGAGAAGTCGAAAAGGTAAAAAACGGTATTTCCAAGCCCTCTTGGCCTGAGATTGGAAAAGATGAAGTGAGGGATAGGCCTCCTTCCTGCAGTTCAGTTAGGCTATTGCTGAACTAAAATTGTGATAACTCCATACCCAGCTTGAAAAGAGATTATGATAAACAAGTTTTGTTACTCCTCTCTCATAGTTTCCCAGTAGGTCTGGCCTGAGGCCCAGATGGAAGGAAATACAGAAACTAGGGATAATAGTAGTAATAACCAGTGTTATCCACTGAAACTTAACCGTAATTCTTGAGCATCTTTCCTGGTTCAAGCTTACATGCTGACAGCGAGCAGTTAAGTCAGCTCATTTTAACTCATCGGATATGTGGGATCACTGTTGGAACAGTATTTCCTGATATTAAAATTGAAAAATTTAGGTCCAGTGCCATTCTCAAACTAAGAGTACAGCTATTCTTTTCCAATAGCTAAGACTGTAGGCGATACATCTTCTATTTTTGGTAATGTGACAATAATTTCTTGGTATAAATTTCTTCCAGTTTACGTCTAAGAATACTCATCCATGGAATTTCGGAAGATTTGGATCTGACTAGGATAAATGCTAGAAATGTGTGTTGTTATGCTGAAATGTAAATAATCATTTTCCAGAAGGGGTGAACACTCACTGTTTCTTTTCCACTGAGAATGAAATACAAAGTAGAATCCAAGGTATAAGAGTGATGTGTAGGGCGCCTGGGTGGCTCAGATGGTTAAGCGTCTGCCTTCGGCTCAGGTCATGATCCCAGGGTCCTGGGATCGAGTCCCACATCGGGCTCCCTGCTCCTTGGGAGCCTGCTTCTCCCTCTGCCTCTCTCTGTCTCTCTGTCTCTCATGAATAAATAAATAAAATCTTTAAAAAAAAAAAAAAAAAGGAGTGATGTGTAGTCAAACCAATATAGTGGATGAATTTTTCATCACCCTTTCCATCCTTCCCATGTCATTTCTGGTATTGACTAAACGGGGATGTTTACATTGCTTATTTCATGTTTTGGGATTTGTGTGTGTAGCTATCTTATCACTCGCTTCTACAGGTTTGATCATCAGCAACAATAGTCTCAAAGTATTCTAAACCTGAATTTAATTATGTGCGAGGAGGGAGCTGTGAGTATGAATTAAATCACAGGAGTGTGAGAGAGGAGGTCAGTGATGGGTGACATGTGGGCGTGGTAGGGGGCTGGATGAGAAGATGTGGTTGTCTTTTAGTTTAGGGAGTATAACGGACAGCTAGGATTGTGTGTGGTGAGTTTGTGTCAAATTTCAGGTGTCCTGTATAATAGGTCACAGAAATACCACAGGATTATGAGAAAACTAGAAAGGTAGAGATGAGTGATGTTGCAGAAATTTTCTCTGTTCTGGACACTACTCTTTGAAGTAGTTGAAAATTACCCAGCAAGTGAAGAAAAAGGCAAATGGAGAATTCAGTGGTGTTTTGTAAAAATGACCAGCAACCACAATTTATAGGCTGTCATAGGTTAAAAATTATGGTGACCTCTATTTTTTAATAGTTTTATTAAGATACAATACACATTCCATATAACTCACCCATCTAAAGTGTACAGTTCAATGACTTTTATTATATTCTCAGAGTTGTGCATGCATCAACACAAAACAATTTTAGAATATTTTCATTACCTGAGAAAGAGACCTTGTACCTCTTAACTATTCTCCATAATCCTCCATCCCCATCAGCACTAGGAAGCTACTAATCTACTTTTTTTTCCTATATAGATTTGCTTATTCTAGACCTTCCACATAAATGAATCAAACAATATGTGGTCCTTTGTGACTGGCTTATTTCACTTAGCATAAAGTTTCAAGGTTCATCCATGATGTAGTTGTATTAATATGTATCAGTATTTGATTTCTTTTATTGCTGAATGCTGTTCTATTGTAAGGATATACCATACTTTATTCATTCATCACTTGATGGGCATTTGAGTTGTTTCTACCTTTTGGCTATTATGAATAATGCTGCTATGAATATTCGTGCACATGTTTTTGTGTGGACATACCTTTTCATTTCTCTTGGGCATTTCCTAGGAGTGGGATTGTTGGATCATATGATAACTCTGTTTTTAAACTTTGAAGAACTTCTAGACTATTTTCCCATGTGGTTGCAGCATTTTATATTCCTATCAGCAGTGAAGCATTCTGACTTCTCATCCTCATCAGTACTTAATTATTTGACTTTTTGATTATAGCCATTCTAGTGGATATGAAGTAGTATCTCATTGTGGTTTTGATTTGCATTTCCCTGATGATTAATGATGTTAAACATCCTTTCATTTGCTTATTAGCCATTTGTATATCTTCTTTGGAAAGATGTCTAGGATTTTTTAAATTTACTTTTTATTATTGAGTTATAAGAGTTCTTTGTAAACTCTAGATACAAATCTGTTATCAGATATATAATTTGCAAAACTTTTCTCCCATTCTTTGGGTTATCTTTTCATCTTCTTGATGGAGTCCTTTGAAGGATAATTTCTATTTAAGAGCATATTTTGGAGGGTATTTGAGCCTGGGCTTTCTTGAAAGTGAAGCCGGAGACAAAGCTTATATACAGTAATTTGTTTGGAAGAATCTCAGGGAGCAAGAGTGAGGGAGGGGAGATGGGACAAGGAGGGAAAGACAAAAGCCTGATGTGTAATTGAGGTAGCCACTGGTATGGGTGACTGGCACTTGATCATTGCTGGGACTTTCTGAGGCACTTTATAAAATGTGTTCCAAGAGCTGTTCTTCTGTGGACAAGAGGGGTGAGTATTTAGCTATCAGTTCCCAATCACCCACTTGTTAAGGGTGGTCCCAATGGTATTAACTTCTGCGATGTGCATGAGAGTGCCAAGCTGGTTTCTGATGGCACCCTATGGTGCATATTGGTGGAGGTGGGAAGCAGGAGGTGTGTCCCACAGATCCCAGGTGAAGAGCTCTTGGGGGTACCTGCCCCAAGCTGCTGAAACCTCCACTGAACTTGTCCTTGCAGGAGGGGCTGGGGCAAAAGGGAGACCAAGAGAAGCTGAAGTAGCGCACAGGCAACATCTGTTCTACTAGGTAAAAAAATACTGAGATTTATGAAAAAGCCAGCAGTCATCTGGTGAAGAAAGTATTCCTAAAAATCCATTATGATTGAGATGAGGTAAACTAGCATTGTGGATCATTTCTGGTGATAATATGGTTCATTTGAATAGTAATTAGCAGTTAAGTGTTTTTGAAAACATCTCATTTAATTCTCACGACTCTGAGAAGTAGGTATTATTAGTTCCTTTCTTAAGATGAGGGAATGGAGGCCTAGAGATGATTAAATCACTTGCTCAAGGCCACACAGTGAATGTTGTTGCTGCTCGATACTTATTCAAAGCTTGGCGAGAGAAATATTGAGGCTGCACTGTCTGAGTGTAAATATACTCCACTCCTTCCTCCAGGTGAGGAGTTTCAAATTCAGGTGAATTCTGGGGGCCGAGGAGGCGGAGTTGATGACTGAGGTGGTCAGAGAGGGGACAGTGAGTATGAGATAGATGCGCTCCAGTTTCTGGTGACATCCTCAGGTGGGGATATGGCCCGGTGGGGCAGATCTGCTAAGTAAAATCAAGTATGCCTTGGATGCGGATCTTATTTGGAATTTTCAATTTAAAGTGGGACCCATGAAAATACATCTGTGGGCTAGATGTAGCCTATTTTCTGCCCATCTGTGACTTCCACTCCAGGCGCTTGAAGCCCCCCTCAGGGAACCATACCTAACATCATTTAGTCTCTTTTGTAGAACTGGTTTTAAAGCATTGTGCTTTTGGAACATTGTACTTGGGCTCACATCAAGGTACATGAGGTACGTGATAAGAAACTCATTCTTGCGTTTATTCTAAGGCTCTTTGGAGGGGAGGACATTGTTCACTGCATTAGTCCTCATTATAAAGACCCAATGGGAAAAATTTCTCTCTGGATTCAGTAATAGTTGCACTCCTAATGAAAAACTTTGTTTTGGTCTTATGGACGCTGTAAGTTATGTGACTGGGCATGCATTTTCGCTTGTCTTGCTTTCCAGAAGGTTCAGAACCAAATTTGTGACCTGTAATAACAAAATAATAAGGTAATAATGACATTATTTGAGGGTTGATCTAACAGTGATTTTTTTTTTCATTTTCTGCTCTTATTTTATCTTAGCTCCATTTCACTTATTCTTGAAAATAATCTTGCACTGAATGCATTTTAAAGCTACTGCACACACGTAGTAGGGTAGAAACGAGACAACCAGTGAAGGCTAGAATCTGAATTTAAACTCAGAGCTTCAATTTTAAGTCCCATCTCCTCTCCTTTATGACACAATTTACTCAGATTTTCAGTCTCTGAAACTAAAAGTAGTTGGGTTGGGAGGGACATGTGATTGGCTGTTTCGGTCCAATGCAATTGCTTTTGTTTTTCAAGAAATGTGCTTCTTGGTGTATGTGTGTATGCGTGTGTGTGTGTGTGTGTACATGTGTGCACTCATGGATGCCATAAAGCTTAGAAAGGGGTCAAAAGGTGCTTGAAACTGATCACCCCTTTATACAGTCACAGCAGGGCAGCAAAAAATTTGACTCTGAGCTTAATGAAAATTAACATCTTCCTTCTCTCAATTTTAGGCCATTCAGATTTATTTGGAGAAAAGTTGTGTTCATGGGAAAGTTCTGAATGTGTGCACGCGCATATATTAGATCCAGTTGTGTACGCCGTGTTTGCTGGGACCCGGAGGTAATGACCTTGGGGGAAGGTGAGAGAACATTGACCGGATCAGCTAGGCCAGGACAGGCTGTGCAGCTGGAAGAAAGCATGGTACATGTTCTGCTCACCCGTTCTCTCGAGGATCATTCGAGAAGCTTCAGCTACCACACTGGCTTTCACACACTTCTTTGGTCCTAAAATTTTTGAAAACTCGTTGGGCAGCTTCAAAGGAACACCAGAATTGTCCCTGACCTAGCCCATTGTTGTATTATTAACTTATTGTCCCCAAACCTATTCAGTTTCTTATTCTTCTTTACCTTTGGGCATTTAATTTATCTCCAACCTCATAGGGCTATGAAAGCTTTCAGAGGTCCAGAGCCTTCTGTTACTAAGCCAGACTGCATTTTTCAGCATTTCCAGAACAGTAGATTTTATAACCTCCTTTGGAAACACCTTTTGGCATTTAATTAGTTCTTGCCTTACACTTAGCCCTCATCCCTCCAGCTGTATCTTGAGCACAGTTCTTTCTAAGTGAGAAAAAAAAAAATCAATGATCTATACCAGTGTTTCTAAAACCTTGTTTCAGAATAACCCTGGGTACTTGTTAAAAAGCAGATTCTCAGGGCGCTGGCATCTGAGGGATAGATGAGAAGCATCTTGGGTAGGATCAAGGAACCTATAGTGTTTTCAAGCCCTGGAGGTGTGTTTCTTTTCCATACTTCAAGAAGCCCTATTCTATACCTTCGACCCCTGAGCCTCAGACTTTGGAATGGAGTTTGTTATTTTTAAATATATTGCCTACCCATCTTTCTGGAGAACAGATTTTATAGATCAGATATTGGACCTTGGAATTAATAGAAACACTGTTGCTGATGTTCACCAATGTTTTTGAGATATATAGTATTAGATCACCTCTACTCTTCTCCATAAATTTCAAGTTATTTGGTTTCTCTTTGCTTGATTACATTTAAATGTGTTAAGTGTTGTATTTAATATTTCAGAAATATCCACACAGTATTAAATAATGCATAAACATTCTTATATCATAGTTCTTGTCCTCCTGGAGTAAAATTTCTTACTGTATATACTAAAAAACTATGCTGGGCGCCTGGGTGGCTCAGTTGGTTGAGCGACTGCCTTCAGCTCGGGTCATGATCTCAGGGTCCTGGGATCCAGCCCTGCATCGGGCTCCCTGCTCTGCGGGGAGCCTGCTTCTCCCTCTCCACTCCCCCTGCTTGTGTTCCCTCTCTCGCTGTGTCTCTCTCTCTCTGTCAAATAAATAAATAAAAATCTTAAAAAAAAAAACAAAAAACTATGTTGTTCACTTGCATGGGTAATCTTGTGTAATAGGTTAAATATAAAACAAAAAACGTACAAGAATGTAGGGAGAATAACATCACAAATACCCAGATACCTATCACTTGAATTTAACAAGTGTTGCCATGTTACAGTATTTAATTAATATTTCTTCTATTTTTAATAAAATGTTATAGATAAAATGGAAGTGTCATTTGGATCCTAACCTCTCCAATTTCCATTTCCCTTCTCATGTTCTCATAAGCAAATCTTAATCTGTGTGCATATTTTTTCCCTTAAGATACATTTCCAGAATCCTACCTGATGAGTCAGAAAGTACAAGGATTTAAAATCTTGCCAAAACTTCTCCAAAGAGTGTATCAGTTTGTATTATTGCCACTGTATACGAGCTGGCCATTTGCTGCTAGGCCAATACCAACAGAAATTGGGGTTTTGTCATTAACAATAATTCCAGATTTTATAGGTAGAGGTAGTATATCATTGTTTGAATTTTAATTTTATTATCATTGAGTTTAAACATTTTTTGAATATAGTAATACATTTACACTATTCAAACACCAAAAAGTATTAAAAGCATTTTAATTATTTTAAAAGAAAATTATCTCCTGCATTCTTGAATTCCAACCCCCTCAAAAGTAACCACTATGTTTATTGAATTTCTCTGTACCTTCAAAGGAGCTCCAGAACCGTCCCTGACCTAGCTCATTATTGTATTATTAACTTGAATATTTGAATATCATACTGGTATTTCACTAGATTTCTATCCCTCCATGCCCCCGACACACCAAAGCTAGCATATTTGTTCACTATTCCGTACTTTGATTTTTTCCACATAGCAGTATAGCTCAGAGATGTTTCTATAACGGTAGATAGAAAGGTCCCTTTTTTCTCTTCTTTGCTGCATAGTATTCCATGATACACCTGTGCCCTCCTTTCTGTAACCAGCCACTACTGGTAGATATTTGGATTGTTTCCTTACTCTTGCTATTAGACCTGGTTTTGAGTCATTTCAAATGTGTGGCAGTGAATTTGCTGGGTCAGAAAGTATATTCATTTATAATTTTGATAAATATTGTCAGATTGTCCTCTTTAGGTGTGGTACCAACTTATTGAAGAGATACATGGAGTGCATTGTTTCCTCACAATTTTACTAACCGAAGTTTGATCAGTCTTGAGAATTTGCCAGTCTGACAAGTGAAAAAGTTTCTAAGTGTATTTCTGTCTTAATTTTCTGTTACTTGAAGAGAGCAGAGCATTTTTTCATATGTTTGAGAGTCATTGTATTTATGTGAACTCCCTTTTCATATCTTTTGGCCATTCTTATATTGAATTTTTCTTTTCCTTATCAATTTCTAAGAACCTTTTGTGTATTAGAGAGGTTATTCTTTGTTTCCAATATGAATTAAAAGGGTTTTTTTCTGTTTTTCTTTTTCAGTTTTCTTTTGACTTTGCTAATAGTTTTTATTGCCAAAGGTATTTTAAAGTTTTGTTGTGTGTAATTAAATGTATTGATCTTATCTCATGTTAGATTCTGGATTTCGAGTCATGGAATTCTTCCATGTCTTGTTTTGTTACTTTTATTGGAATGGAATAATGGAATTCTTCCATGTCTTCTTTTGTTACTTTTATTACTTCATTTAAAAATTATTTTAATCTTTGTTCCATTTGTAATTTACCCTAGTGTGATGTGGGAATTACAGATTTAACTTTATTCTTTCCAGAAGAATACTGAATTGTCCCAACATGATTTCCTTTCTAGGTTAGTCTGTTTTCCTCATTGGTGTGGGATTCCATCTTTATCAGACAGCTAATTACCATAGATATTTGAGTCTCTTTCTGGATATCCTTTTCTATACTGCTGGTCTATTCATGTACCACTATAACACTGGGTTGATTAATGATATTTAATAAAATGTTTTAATATCTGGTAGTAGTAATCCCCCCTTTGGTCTCTTTCTTCTTTTAGCTCTTTTCCCCTGACTATTCTATTTGATTATTTTTCTATATAAACTTTAAGATTAACTCATCTAGTTAAGAAAAGTAAATCTGGGGGCATTGTGTTAAGTTTATACATTTCTTTAAGGAGAATTAAAATTATGATATTGAGTCTTTCTTCTTAAGAACGTGGTGTATTTTTCCATTTGTTCCTGTTTTCTTCTGTGTCATTTAGTAGTGTTTTAAAGTTTTGCTCATAATGCTTTTGTGCATTTTTTACATTTAATTGCTGGTATTTCATCTTTTTCAATGCTGTTACATAGGAGATCTCTCACTCCATTCTGCTTTCTACCTTGGTGTTATTTCCACTCATGAAAATATGTATTTCCAATCTGCTGTGAAGATTACTGTCATCTATTGAATTTTAAATGATAATAACTCCATTTTTACATTTACAGAAGTCCTGTTTCCTTATTAAAGCTCAGATGGGCTGTCTTCATAGTACTCTGGTCTTTCATTATAGTTTATTCTTCTAGCTTCTTAATATTTCTAAAAAGCTTATTTTATTGTCTTTTTCAGGTCTGAGGGCTCAACCTCACCTGTTTTTGGAGTCTGTTCTATCCCTCATGGCACTTCCTTTCCTTAGGTGCTTTCAAATTTTTGCTGTAAGTGCCTCTTCAGTGGGGCTACTTTTCCCCCATAGGAGTCCCTTGAGACTCTGGTTGTGAAAATATTCTGAGAGCAGTTTATGGATCCTTCTTCCAGAGCTTTAACATTTTCAGTGGTTGTGGAGAGGGTTGTATCTTAATTTCCTGTCTTCAGGACGCCTTACCTTATCATCAGTGTAGATTGAGACACCGCATTCCTGGGGTTTGATGTCTCATGAGTTTATTTTTATCCTCCCTTAGAGCCCTGGACAGATGGCAGACTTCTTGCTCTCTCCCAGGCTTTTCAAATTCTTTTTTTCATGGAAGTGACAGCTCTTCACCATTGTGTATTATGCAGAGGGTTCCATTTCAGTTTCTCTGCTTACTGCAGGCAGAGCTCAATCTTCCGTCCCTGAGGGAGTGTGAACATTCCGTGCTCTCATGTACCTTGGGCCCATGTCTTCTCTGAGAAGTCTTAGAATTGATAAGGCAACGTTGTCCAAACAAAAATTAAAATGAATAAGACTGTAACACTGGGAAATATCCGAAAAGAACAATCATGTGAATGTGGAGAAATTTCTTCCCATTCTTGTAGAAAAACATTGGAGAGGCAGACTACAGTGATTTTTTTTTTCCCCTAAATGAATGCCCTGGTTTTTGTTTTTGTTTTGTTTTGTTTTTTGTCAGTTTGTGCCCTTGCTTTAAGTAAAAGTTGATAAGGTCTGCGTTTTCTTCTCTCACCTTCATTTCTTTTTATGTCAGAAGTTAAGTATCCAGTCGATGTAATTATTACCAGCACCCAGAGTCTCTGGGCCTGTAAGAAGTTTAGAATTACATATGGGCTTTTAGCAATTTACACAGTATAGGCTTTGAGCCAATTTGAGAAACAATGAAAGCCATTATCATCTATCTATAAAATACCTTGCCCTGTGTTTGCTGCCCTCAGAACAGCAGGTTACAAGAAAGCCACAAAATACTGGTGAAATAATTGGGCGTGCAGTTCTGGGCATTTTGTAGACCCACATTCTCTGGCTGCTCATCCATCGTGTGCTTATTGGCTTTTTCTTTGGAGAAGTCAGGCAAGTTTTTCTTTTGTTCCAGAGAATCACCATCCTATTCCAGCTTCCCGTTATCTTCAGAGTATTTCTTTGCCATAATCCAATCTTTTCTGCAGATGATTTGATTTTAAGTCCACGAGTGCCACATCCTTATTGGCTAAGACAGTCATTTCTGAGTGATATTAAGGTATTTTTTTTCCTTTTCTTTTGAGTCCAGGGATTAGGGGGCTAGATTTTTTCCGACAGTTTACTTTCTTCAGCGTCCTTTCTCTTCTTTATCTACTCTACTGTAATCTTGGGATGTTCCTCTTTCCTTTCAGTAGGTATTTACACCAGGAGTCAGCCAAGACTTTGGAAATATTTGTTTTTTTTTTTCAATTTTTTTTAAATTAATTAATTTTTTTAGTAGTCTTTGGTAGAATGTTTCCATCTTTTATGTGAACTACTGTTTGGCTATGAAGAAAAGTCTCATAAATTATTGAAGTCTCTTGACAGTGATACAAGATTACTCTATATCATCTGTTCACTAGGTAAAGAACAACTGCGCTGTGCCTTCTTAGAAAACAAACAGTATCACACACATCAGTCAACAAAGCACCACGGGAAACCTTCAGTTCCTGAGTGCCTGGCATAATGAGTGGAGACTGGGGTCTTGCTGTATTCCCAGACCTCATCGTTCCCCACTGTATGCATCCGCACCATCAGCTGTAGGTCCTAGACATACCCATATGCTTGTGCGGTGACATGGAACATGGAAAGGAATGCGCATAAACGTCAGGGATGCTGTGCCTGGAGCACGTGAGCCAGTTTGGTGGCCAGACCTGATCTAAACTGGGATTTGCCACTGGCCCCAGAAAACAGCCTCTGCTGTTCCTAAGTTGACATTGTTTTCTCTCAAGATGATAGACATTCCACATAGAATGGGGCCTTGGATGCAGAGGAACTGGTAAGAAATGAGAACATGCTCCTCTCTAATGACAGGGACTCCCTTCGCACTGCACGCTCAATGCAATAGCAGTTTTGTGGTGTTCTCAAGCCTCACTAGGGATCTATTTGGGGGAGAATGTGATGAGGACGGCAAAGCGGTGCCTCATCGCTCCCTGGGCTGCCTGCACGGATGTGCTGATTTAATTCGAGGATGTGCTGAAAAGACACTTTTCTTGCTTGGAGCACGAGTTCCCGAGAGAAGCACCCTTGCATTTGATAAGAATGAGGAAATGGTGGTTTTGAACCCTGAGCATTTATCCCTCACTGTGGGGTTTGATAAGGTTTGGTAATTATGCTGATGTGGTTGGGCTTAAAGCCGGGTTCTTTCTTTCTGGGCTGGCTGGCTAAAACGGTCTGTTTGGTCGATGTGAACATTGCAAGTGGGTGTTTGCTGACACAGTCAGTCCCCTGCTACTCCAGGAGAGGTGGCAGCTGGATACTTTTCTACGCGGAGGGGCAGTGAAGCAACAACACAGTTTAAGCCCCCGCCTGCCCCATCCCTTCCCTCCTGTGGAGAATTGTGCGATGATTTGCTCTACAGGACCTTCTAACATAAAAGAAAATATATTCTCTAGGGACAGACAAGGACTGTAGTAAAGTCGTGATTTTATATAGTGCCTTTCCTAAGGAAATTCTCGTTTTACAAAATGAATGTAACTGGAGTAGCCTGGCAGTCCAAATCCTTCTAATTTTTCTCTCACCTTAATGCTCCTTAAATAAAAAGCATTCAGACAGCTTTGGTTTTGTTCTGTGTCAGGTCTTCTGCTTCATTCAAAGAGAATCTACTTTTCATGCACTTTGTTATGAAGATACAATGTTGTTACTTCTAGGGCAAAATGTTTAGGAATTGACGGATACCTGAAAGACGTATGAGTGCTTTTGCTAGGGAGATCTCCTTGCTTCAGGAAACGAGTCTTGGTTTTCAAGAATTAGACACACTATTAAAGCACTTGTCAATTACTATGAAATACTATGCTAGGCGAAGCTACGCTATCACCAGCCTCGCTTGGTTCCGCCAGGTTTTTCCCAACTGTAAGCACTTCACAATTTGGCTGCAGTTCTTTGGGAAACTGGCTGGCCCTGAGTGTGACATTTCGCCCCTTTATTTACTAGTGTATGATGCAGAGCCCTTACATTCAAGGATGTAAAGCATCCTTCGGAGACAACAATGAAAACAAAATCAAAATGGAATTCAGTTTGTGAAACACCCAAATCACTCACCCAGGTTGAAATCATGTTGCCATTCATTTTCACCAGCGTGACCAGTACTTTCCCTCATGGAACAGATCTTTACTAAGCATGCAGTGCTAAGCGCTGGCCAGAGTCCAGACCTTTACCAAAATCTAGATTTACTTTCCTGCATGCGGCCTGACCACCAAATAATCCTGCAGCTTCCCATTCTACTAGTAGTAAGGACTTCTGTGAATTTCTTTCTATGAGTACTTCCCTTTTCTCCCATTCACAGGGAACTCTATTCCTCTGTGGTGAGGATATGGGTGGTCCAGCTAAGAGGGGGAAAGAGGCCATCAGAATTCATTCTGTGTGGGGACTTAACTTAAGCTTCCCTGAGTGGTAAAGCATTGGTTCTTCTGAATTCCCTGTTTCTACAGTTTGGGAACGTTCTTTGTAAAGTGGAACCACATTAGCTTTAATCCATTTGATACATTTAGAGTTGTATTGAAATAAGATGACATAAAAGGGCATGTAATTTGGAATCATGTATAACTGCGTTCAAATCTGGGCTCACCGGTTACAATTTATGTGTCTTTGGACAAATTACTCTTTCTGAGCTCAATTTTCTCATTGTAAGATGAGGCTGATAATAATAGCAAACCCAGTGCAGCACTTTGAACATTAAAATGAATATTAAACATGTACTTCACTTTTACTAGTATTTCCCTTTCTTTTGTTTTTTAATATAATAAATCTGGCAGGAAGCTAGTATGTTTGTTCTAAATTCTGCACTTGATTCTTGGCATCTCAGCATCAGCAAGATGTTAAATTGGCAAAAATGAAAGAAATTTAAAAGAAAGGCCCTTGAAACAATTGATGTCAGTAGTAAGATTTATGTATACAAATAATAGATAAAACATTTTTGTATAAACCGTGCGGAAAACATACTTTTGCAAAGAATGCAAATATAAGAGCATTTTGATTTAATTTTTAATTTAATTTATCATAATACTTACGCTTTCACTTGAGGATTGGAGTCTTTACCCATGTTTTCATTAAGTTCTCAGAACTGCATGAGGAAGTCATTATTTCAAAATCCTAGATGGGAGGAACAAAGGTGCATAGAGATAACGTGACTGAGGCAAAGCTGCATAGTGGATGGGAAGCAAACTTGTGTGGGTTCGGTCCAGGCCCTCGGGGGCTTTGTCCCAGAGCCTGAAGGTACAGGGTCCCCAGTAACTATTCAGGAATGCAATACGTGCCATCTTGGGTTTCCTTCTCAGAACCCGTCAAGGAGGAGGAATTAATTAACCAGTGATCTGCTCCCATGTCCAGTTGAACCTTCATGCTCAGTAGCTATAATCTCCCTTTTGTCCCATCCCTTCATTTTACTCACTTCTCCAAACCAGGACTCTGGTTAAATCCAACTCTGATTTTCTCCAGGCCCGCACCCAGATGGCTTAGGAAGAATACACAATTGTACTGACTAGTCTGTCTTTAAATTCATGACCTTGAATGTCAGCTGTCTCTGAGTGCCCACTGAGATGGCCCAACCTCATGCCCGGCTTTGCTAGCCCAATCACTTCTTTCCTCTTTTAGACACCCGTTCTACTCTCTCCTCCTTGCCAAGCCTCAGCACATTCATCCCCTCCTTCATTTTCACAGAGACATTTGGAGCGTTGGAAGAGGATTGCCACAGCCTCTCAGGACACCTCCTTTCAAAGCCTTCCAAGCATGGGCACCCGCACACTCTGTTGTCCTATCAGTGATCGGAGGTGAGTCTGTACCCTGAGCCGAGCCCCCAGTCCCATCTTCTCTCGCCTACTCTCAGACATTCGTCCACAACTTCTCTCCTCCTTCTCTGAAATTTTTCGTTTGTTGTTGTTTTACTGGTGTCTTGGGTTGTTACCATCAGCATTCAAACACATGGCCATTTTTACCATATTAAAACCCAAATGCAGAGCAAAAAATACAAGCAAAAAAACCAAAAACCCAACAAAAACAGAAATAAAAAACCACTCTTCTTTGACTTCGCTTCTTCCAGCACCTATTGCCTATTTTCTTTGCAGCAAAACTCTGAAGCAGAGTTGTCTAAACTCAGTTTCCAATTTCTCTCCTTCCGTCTCTTTTCAGTCTGGCTTTTATACTCACCATTGTCCCCAACTGCCCTTGTCTGAGTTACCAATGTCTGCCTTGTTAAATACAGTGGTTGGTTTTCATCTTAATTCTGAAGCAGTTGACACATTGATCTCTTTCTTCTTGTGAATGAACTTTCTTTTGTTGGCTTCTAGGATACCATGTTCTTGGTTTTCTTTCTGTTTCACTGACTTCTTCTTCTCAGCTGCCTTATGGCTTCCTCCTCATCTCCCAGACCTCTTAGTGTGCCCAGGGAGGAGTCCTTCCAGGGATGCCTTCTCTGTCTACATTCACTGCATCTCTGATCTCAGGCAGTCTTGTGGCTTACGTGAACCAACAAATGAAAAATCACTCCCACATTTGCATCATCACATCAGACATCTCTTACTAGTTCCAAAGTGGTATTTTTTCTTTTTTTAAGATTTTGTTTTTGAGTAATCTCTACACCCAATGTGGGGCTTGAACTCACAACCCTGAGATCAAGAGTTGTATGAGCCACCAACTGAGCCAGCCAGGTGCCCCCAAAGTGGTATTTTTGACTGCTTAGTTCTTTTATGCTTAGATGTATTTCAAATTTAATGTATTTAATACTGAACTTCTGACCTACCTTTTAAGAAATCCTGCTCTCCCCATCAGGTGATAGCAAATTTATCTTTCTGTATGCTCAGGCCTGGATCAGAGGAGTCTCAGAGGAGTCACCCCCTCCACACCCCACCTCTGGTTTATCAGAACATACTGTTACTTCTTCCTGGAGGGTATTCCAGAATTTGACCTCTTCTCACCACTTTACCTGCTCTTCCTGGTCCAGGGTGCCATCAGCTCCTTCCCTTATTACTAGAACAGCCTTGTACCATGGGCTTCCTGCTATAGCCCATATCCCCTTGACCACCTCCCCCTGCTTTACTGCTTACTTGAGACACAGCATCCAGAGTGAGTCTCTTTAATGTGTTAGTCATATTATATCATTTCTCTGCTCAGAATCTAGCAATAGATCCCACTTGGGATAAAGCCCAGTCATTACACTGTTGTGCAAAGCATTTCATAGTCTGACCCCACCTCTCTCTCTCTTACTCTACACTACCTCATGTCCACTCCACTCTGGTGACACTCTTCAGCCAAGTCAGGCATGCTTATGTCCTAAGTTTTTTGTACATCTCTTAGGAAATTTCTTTCCCCATGAAGTGCCCATGGTTAACCACTTTACTTCACTTAAGACTTTGCTCAAATATCAACTTTTCAATGGTTTCTACTCTGACTATCCTATTTAAAATTGTAAACTGTGCCACCCCTACATTCCCAAATCCTCTTGCAATACTGGATATTTCTCTTTAGCCCTTATCACCTCCTGATATATGATGTGTAATTTGCTTATTTATTGTATCTATTGTTTCTTGTCTTTATCCTGCCAGAGGTAAGCTCCTCAAGGGCTAGAATCTTCTTTTGTTTTGTTCACTGACAGAATATCCAGAGTGCCTACCATTGTACCAGGCAAAAAGTGGATGCTCAAAACACATTTGTTGAATGAATAAATGATTCTAGGAACCTTGCCGTCCTAGGTATGCAGTTATAGATTTGGGTGACATTGGGGCATTTGGGATTTCAGGCTATCTATTCCTGGGCTAAATTGATTCTTTGATGGAGAGAGTCACCAAATATTGTGGGGGGACTTTTAGGGATCCCTGCCCCAGTATGTTTTTCATTTGGAAGACTGCAAGGTATTTTTTTCCGAGATTTTACAACAGTATCTGACACATTTAGCATTAACAAATGAATGGGAAAAGCTCCAGACTTTATCTAGACCTCGCATTCATGTAAAGCAACATGAGTTCTAGAATGTACTTATTGGGGAGCTGGGTCTCCTTTGTGGCCAGATCCTTGGACCTCATGGCCACATGGCATAGATTGCGGCATTGGGAAGCTATTGGGTTATGCAGTGATTGCAAAATAGTCCATGTTGTGGTGGAAGGAATACTGGTTGAAGTCAGATAGATGAAGGATCAGGTTGGCTCCTGGACTTAACACCTCTGGGCTTTCCTTTCTCTCCACTGTAAGTCATTGTGGGGCTCTGTAGGAAGTGTGAAGTTGCCAGCCCAAGGCAGGTACAGAGCAGGACCACTAAGGGTGAATTTTCCTTCCCTTGAGAAAGAACTCTCTGCATTACTCCTATTATTTTATTTCCTGGGTATCACAAAGGAATTTAACTTGCCTGAATATCTGAACATACACTATAGAGATTAATTTATGAACCAGAAGAAATGGAATAAAGAACGTCTTGCTTCTCTTTTATGAACTCTGAATGCCTCAGATTTACAATAGAAATTGCAAGACTATAGCAACTTTCCAGGGAATATACATGAAAAGACTGCAAATCGTCAATTTTGGAGAAGAAAAGAACTCAGTAGCTATTTAAATTTCCTCTCAGAATATGCAATTGTGCATATTTATTGAGAACCTACTGTGAGCAGGTTTGAGGTGATTTGTGGCATTGAACATAGACGGGACTTGTGGATTCCAGAAACACGAATGTGCTTTCATTGAGCTGGGCAAAATATTTCTACCAAGATGACTGAAGAACTTTTAAGGGACTTTCTAAGAGGTTGTTAGGGGCACTTCAGAGGATGCTGTTAGGAAGCTTTTAGGGAGTTGTGCAAATGCATCATCAGCTTAAAGCTGTTAAACACATTAATTAATGCCAATTATTCTCGTGTGGTGGCCATTCAATTGAGAATGACTGCACCACATCTATTTCCTTCAGGCACAACTTTAGTCTTCATTTGAGAGTGTGTGTAGGATGTATAGGATTTAAAAAACAAAACAAAATAAAAAAACCCTTAGTAATGGCAAGAAATTCAATTCCTAGGTAAGTCCTATAAAAGTCACCTACCATTTAGCCCTGCAATTAATTCACCTGTGAACTAGAAATAGTAACGATGAAAATAAGACTTATTTTTCTGGAACTTATAATGTGGAAGTTCCCCACAATAGAAGTGGGTTGAAATTGACTATGGAAATTACCATGCAACGGAACGACTGAGGAAGCCCGATTTCATGAGATGGGGAAGTATGGACTGAGACAGTGCTGGTTCCTGTTCCCTGCTGCTGCTTGCACAGAGAGCGATTGGTAGCAAGTGTGAGTAAGACTGCATTTGAGTTGAATTCGCCTTGTCTTCCAAACTGAGTTAATTTCAGCTCTTCAGAAAAATATACACGTGCTGCACTTCTAAGGATGCAAAACCAGTTTAGACTCTCGGAATGATTTTAATTTATTTTCAAATAATTAGAACTCAACAACAGCTGATCTTTAAGTATTAACTGGGCCGAAATAAATGACTTTAAGATACACTTTAAATATGCAGCAATAATTAAGTTATGCATATGATGTGGTAGGTCCTCATCAACAGCTAAATGAAAAACCAGAATACAGAATTAAAGATAAAGTATGATCTCAGTTCTGCAAACATATTTACATACTTCACATTTGCTTCACATATATGAAGAGGAAAATATTGGAAGTAAACATAGCAAATGTTAGCAGTGGTCACCTCTAGGGGATGAGATTACTGGTGCTCTTTTTCTACTTTCTTCTCTGTATTTTCAATGCTTTTGAGGTTCCAGTGAAAGTCTATTAGTCTTACAGTAAGAGACCAAAGCCATTAAAATTGTGCTTAAAGGGACTTTGCACAGGGCAGGAGCATAGTACTGTAAATGCCAAGAGAATGAATGGGTCCATCAGGAAAGCTGACAAGCAAAACCAACTCTCTGGCAGCTTTGTCCATCTTTCTTGTAGGCTGATAGTAAAATGTCACATCATGAAGGTTTCGTTACAAAAAAAATGATGGAGTATTATAAATCATGACCATAAATAATAAGCATGGACTAATCAAGTCCCTTTGTGATGAGACAGCTCTAATTGCTTTTAATTTCATGCTTTTACTTACTGTACTTGCTCATTCTTAAAGTTGTAATCTCCAGTGTTCTCTCAGTCATTAGTATAAATTAGTAATGTTGTACTATATGCAAATCAGTTGGCTGAAAAAGTCAGTTATGTGGAAAATACTGTAAATAACCTTTTTCAACTCAATTAAACAATTTCGGTGTGATGCCTCAGGCTTTGAGGAACAAGTAATTGACTAAAGCAGTTAAAAACCTCTGGGTCCAATCCAGAAAGCCTTACACAGACAAAATTCTCACTTTCTTCAGCACTAATGTTGTACACCCAAGAATATCGGGATAAGGCCAGGGATGAAATCCTCCGTGGACAAAAGAAGGATAGGGGCTAATACGGACTGAATGCTACATGTACTATTGTCATTCTTTGTCCCTAAAGTGAAAATGGCAGTGAAATATAAAATGCACTCGAAGATACGCCCTTCCATGTTTTCCAGGGTCAAAAGCAATATTGAGATGTTAAAGGTCTGAAAACTTGTGCAGTAAAGAAATATGTTTAAATTGGTTCATTCCATGTTAAAGAGGTTAATTCCATGGGAAAATACAACTATTTTATTTATTTATTTTTTTTACCCAATATCTGCACACATCTCTTGGAGCTATCATTCTACACTCAGAGACCAAAAAGCTTTCAAGCAATATTCTATACACCGGACTTGTTGGTGCATATGTAATTAGGAGGTAAATTCTTTGGCTGCAACATCCCCTTTTTATCTAGTAAGTAGTGTTACAAGTAGATGCTAACACAGGCAGTCTTTTTTTACCTGTGAAAAAATACATAGTGAACTGATGGCTACTAGGAACCACTTCGGTCCAGGCACATCTGATAAAACACCTGTTTAGAACTCTTGTTTTTTTTTTTTTTAAATAAAATGAGATATTTAAAACTAATTCATTCGCACAGCACATATAAAGTGTCTTTTGCAGTTTGAAGATTGTTCCTCCTACCTTCCCATCCTTATTTCCACCTGCCACACTAATAACCATTGTCTTGAGCCATAAGTGTGAATCCGTTTTGACTTCCAATCCCATATCACCAGACTGTGAGTTAAGTGGGGTCCAAAGTCCAAGGCCCATTGAGGTCTGTGGATCCTCTGTCCTCTCATTCATTGTTTCTCAAGGTTCTGACAAATTTCTTCTGCACATTGCTCACTCTTCTACTCTACCACTCTTTCTGGGCCTTGTGGCCAATCTGTGTATGTAGGGAAAAAAATTAAAATTTCCCTCCCAAGTTCTCCTCTTTAAAAGGTCACCATATTATAGTTTAGAGGCACACCTCAAGGCCCTAGAGCATCTCTTGAAATCTTGGCTTGATATGTTTGCTGTTTAATCTTATAGGGCTTTTCTTTTCTTTTTTTTTTTTTTTTATTCTTATGTTAATCCCCATACATTACATCATTAGTTTTAGATAAAGTGTTCCATGATTCATTGTTTGTGCATAACACCCAGTGCTCCATGCAGAACGTGCCCTCCTCAATACCCACCACCAGGCTAACCCATCCTCCCACCCCCCTCCCCTCTAGAACCCTCAGTTTGTTTTTCAGAGTCCA
>NC_138380.1:67871468-67887029 GCF_054177405.1 Leptonychotes weddellii | reverse complement strand
TTTTTTTTCTTAACATATATTGCATTATTTGTTTCAGAGGTACAGATCTGAGATTCAACAGTCTTGCACAATTCACAGCGCTTACCAGAGCACATACCCTCCCCAGTGTCTCTTATAGGGCTTTTCTGTGTGTGGCTTGAACATGTTCATTTACACTAAACAGACCAAACAAATAATAGAAAATAGAGCAAACTGTGAAATAGGAGTGCTCTGAAGTAAAGGAAAAGAGATGTATGATTAGAGAGAGTTTTGTGTATGAGCTGTTGCATTATATTTGCTTTTAGCGTCAGTGTGTCTCATTTCCCTCCTAGACATTTAACCTGCCTTTGATAATATTCTTTCATTCTGGGATTTATTATTATTATTATTATTGTTATTATTATTAAAGATTTTATTTATTTATTTGTCAGAGAGAGAGAGACTGAGCACAGGCAGGGGGAGTGGCAGTCAGAAAGAGAAGCAGGCTCCCTGCTGAGCAGGGAGCCCGATGCGGGGCTTGATCCCAGGACCCTGGGATCATGACCTGAGCTGAAGGCAGACGCTTAACTACTGAGCCACCCAGGCACCCCAGATTTTTTTTTTTAAGTATGTTAATTCTCTTTTGTCATGATTGTGTTCAGCATCATTTTCCTGGTTTAAGGTAACTCCAGAATCTATTCTATAGCGATTACACTAGGTTGAGTAAAAATATTTGAATTTGAAAACACCTTAAGGAACACACCTCTATCATACCCAAATATCTGAGATTTAGGGAAAGACCGTATGTCATAGAATGAGTAGGAAAAGGTTGCTTTGTGTCCTCTGTAGCCTAATAAATCAGGACTGAGACATCAATCTTATTTTCTTAGTCTGAAAAATTTGTCCCATCTCCCTGCCTGACCTTTAAGTAAAAGGATTATTTATAGTTACCAAATAGATTTTTAGAAAAATAAAAATTAGACCAGGGTAAACCTCCCCACTTTAAAAAAATAGAAAAATTTGTATTCAGAGATAAAAAATATATTCTTTTGCAATCTGTCTGGATCAGTGGTTCTCAATGGGCAGTTTACCCCCTGTGGGACATTTGGCAAACTTTGGAGACATTTTGGTTGTCACATGTGCAGCGGTCGCTACTGGCATCTAGTGGGTAAAGACCAGAGATGCTGGTGAACATCCTACAATGCACAGAACAGTCCCTCACAACAAGACTTATCTGGCCCCAAATGTCAGTAACACTGAGACTAAGAAACCCTGATGTAGGTCAGTGGTTCTCAGAGAGTCTGGTTTTTAGACCAGTGGCTTCAGCATCACCTGGGAATTTGTTAGGTATGTGCACCCTTGAGCCTCCACTTGGGCCTCCTAATGAGTGGGGCCCAGAGATTCTGATGCATGCTCATGTTCGAGAACCACTGAAATGGATATTCCAGTCTTCTTGTTTCTCAGTCACTTTGAAACATATGGATTCTTGCTCTCTACTCAACCTTTTCCTTTGACCAGTACCTAAAGTTTAAAATCCAGGCCTTTCACAAACTCCAATTTCTTCTCTCCTCAAGAACCTTTTCGTGTGGTGGCCTCTCTCCAGTTCTCTGTCCCAAAGAAATCCACTTGCCAGGAGTAAGTTGTGTCTTCTTTCCCTTGTGTTTTTCTAAAATATTGGCAATAGCCAATGCTTTACTTTGGTTTACCACAACTGGTCTACCCCACACATTTGTCAGGCTGCAGCTTGTGTGCCAGTGAGTGAGCACGGGGGGTGGAGGTGTATGCGGTCATTCAGCACGTTGTACCAAAGGGCTTTCAAGGTTAGCACTCGGAATTCTTTTTAGTTACGAGCCTGTTAGATCCATTCTGTTCCGGAATTTGGGAAGTATCCCTTCTTCTCAACCTGTCACCTCCTAATTGCCAAATCACTTACACTTGGGGTGTAGCTCAAACTAAAATCCATACCATGAAATGACGCAGTGCCTATCTCAAGAAGTGATCGTGAGATAGCTCAGATTTCTTTCCTTATATTTTAATTCCAGTACAGTTAATGTATAATGTTATATTAGTTTCAGGTGTACAATAGAGTGATTCAACAATTCTATATGTTACGCAGTGCTCATCCTAATAAATGTACTCTTAATCTCCTTCACCTGTTTCACCCATTCCCCTACCCACCTCCCCTCCAGTAACCATCAATTTGTTCTCTGTAGTTAAGAGTCCCGTTTTTTGGTTTGTCTCTCTTTTTAAAAATTATTTGTTCTTTTTTTGTTTGTTTGTTTCTTAAATTCTACATGTGAGTGAAATCATATGGTAGTTGTCTTTTTCTGACTGACTTATTTCACTTAGCATTATTCTCTCTAGATCCATCCATGTTTTTGCAAATGGCAAAATTTCAGACTTTTTAATTCTGGAATAATATTCCATTGTGTATATATACCACATCTTCTTTATCCATTCATTTATCAATGGACATTTGGGCTGCTTCCATAATTTGGCTATTGTAAATAATGCTGCAAAAAACATAGGGGTGTATATATCTTTTCAAATTACTGTTTTTGTTTTCTTTGGGTAAATAGCCAGTAGTGGAATTATTGGATGATATGGTCATTCTATTTTTAATTTTTTTGAGGAACCTCCATAGTATCTTCCACAGTGGCCACACTAGTTTGCATTCCCACCAACAGTGTGTGAAGGTTCCTTTTTCTCCACAGCCTGTCAATATTTGTTGTTTCTTGTGTTTTTGATTTTAGCCATTCTAACAGGTGTGAGGTGATACCTCAGTGTGATTTTGATTTTGATTTTGATTTCCATGATGATGAGTGAGGTTGAACATCTTTTCATGTGGGCCATCTGTGTGTGTTTTTTGGAGAAATGTCTGTTCATGTCTTCTGTGCACATTTTAATTGGATTATTTGTGGTTTTTTGGTGTTAAGTTGTATAACTTCTTTATATATTTTGGATACTAACCCTTTATGGGATATGTCATTTGAAAATATCCTCTCCCATTCAGTAGTTTGTCTTTTAGTTTTGCTGATTGTATCCTTCGCTGTGCAGAAACTTTTTATTTTGATGTAGTCCTAATAGTTTATTTTTGCTTTTGTTTCCCTTGCCTCAGGACACATATCTAGAAAAATGTTGCTATGGCTGATGTCAGAGACATTACTACCTGTGCTCTCTTCTAGGGTTTTTATGGTTTCCAGTCTCACATTTAAGTCCTTAATCCATTTTGAATTTATTTTTGTGTATGGTGTAAGAAAGTGGTCCAGTTTCATTCTTTCGCATATAGCTGTCTGGTTTTCTCAACAACATTTGTTGAAGAGACTGTTTTTTCCCCATTGCATATTTTTGCCTCCTTTGTTGAAGATTATTTGACCATATAATTGTGGGTTTATTTCTGAGGTTTCTATTCTATTCCATTAATCTATGTGTCTATTTTTGTGCCCCAAACATATTGTGATTACTACAGCTTTGTAGTATATCTTGAAATCTGGGGTTGTGATACCTCCAGTTTTTGTTCTTTTTCAAGACTACTTTGGCTATTTGAGGTGTTTCATGTTTCCATACAAACTTCTGGATTATTTGTTCTAGATTTGTGAAAAATGCTGTTGATATTTTGATAGGAATAGCATCAAATCTGTAGACTGCTTTGGGAAGTATGGACATGTTAACAATACTTGTTCTTCCAGTCCATCAGCATGGAATATCTTCCCATTTGTTTGTGTCATCTTCAGTTTCTTTCCTCATTGTGTTATGGTTTTGAGAGTACAGGTCTTTTACCTCCTTGATTAAGTTTATTTCTGGGTATTTTATTATTTTTGGTGCAATTATAAGTGGGGCTGTTTTCTTAATTTATCTTTCTGCTAGTTTATTAATGGTATATAGAAATGCAATGACTTGCTGTGTATTGATTTTGTATCCTGTGACCTTACTGAATTCATTCATCAGTTCTAGTAGGTTTTTGGTGGAGTCTGTAGTGTTTTCTATATAGAGTATCATGTCATCTGCAAATTGTGAAAATATTACTTCTTTCTTACCATTTTGGATGCTTTTTCTTTCTTTTTGTTGTCAAAGTGGTCAGTTTTTCCCCATTGAGTATGGTGTTAGCTATAAGTTTTTCCTATATGTTCCCTCAAAACCTAATTTGTTGAGGATGAATGGATTTTGTATTTTGTCAGATGCTTTTTCTGTACCTATTGAGATGATCATATGGTTGTTACCCTTTCTCTTGTTGATATGATGTATCCTGTTGATATATTTGCAAATACTGAACGAAGGTTGCATCCCAGGAATAAACCTCACTTGATCTTTGTGAATGATGTTTTTTAATGTATTGTTGGATTTGGTTTGCTAATATTTTGTTGAGGATTTTTGCATCTATGTTCATCAGAGATATTGGCCTGTAGTTCTTTCTTTTTTTCTTTTTTTTCTTCATAGTGTCTTTATGTAGTTTTGGTATCAGGGTAATCCTGGCCTCATAAAATGATTTTGGAAGCTTTCTTTCCTCTTCTATTTTTTTTTTTTTTAAGATTTTATTTATTTATTTGACACACAGAGAGAGAGATAGCAAGGGCAGGAACACAAGCAGGGGGAGTGGGAGAGGGAGAAGCAGGCTTCCTGTGGAGCAGGGAGCCCGAATGCGGGGCTCGATCCCAGGACCCCAGGATCATGACCTGAGCCAAAGGCAGACACTTAATGACTGAGCCACCCAGGCGCCCCTCCTCTTCTATTTTTTAGAATAGTTTGAGAGAATAGGTATTAACTCTTTAAATGTTTGGTAGAATTCACCTGCGAGGCCAGGGACTTTTTGTTAGGAGTTTTTTGATTAGTGATTCAGTTTCATTGCTGGTAATCAGTATGTTCAGTTTCTCTTTCTTCCTGACTCAGTTTTGGGAGGTTATATGTTTCTAGGAATTTATCCCTTTCTTCTAGGTTGTCCAATTTGTTGGCATGTAACTTTTCACGATATTCTCTTACAATCCTTTGTGTTCCTGTGCTCTCGGTTGTTTTCTCCTCTGTCATTTCTGATTTTGTTTATTTGCATCCTCTCTCCCTTTTTGATGAATTTGGTTAAAAATTGATCAGTTTTGTGGATCTTTTCAAAGAACCAGTACCTGGTTTCATTGCCTGTTCTATTTTTTCATTTCCTATTTTGTTTATTTCTGCTCTAATGTTTATTATTTCCTTCCTTCTACTGGATTTGGGTTTTGTTTGTTGTTCTTTCTCTAGCTCCTTTAGGTGTCAGGTTAAGTTGTTTATATGAGATTTTTCTTGCTTCTTGAGGGAGGCCTGCATTGCCATTGACTTTCCTCTTAGGACCACTTTTGCTGCATCACAAAGACGCTGGAGGAGGCAGGTCTGCAGGAGGAGGCAGAGGCAGGGCACAGGTTGTTGGCAAGGTTTGCTCAGTCGTGCTGTGGGAGAACAGTTGAGGCTTGGCTGGAGGGGGCATGACTGCGGGGGGGAATGCGTGGCGGGGTGTGCTGTTAGTAAGTTAAGTAGCAAGGGTTGGCCCTGTCCTGGTTCCCGCAGGTGTCCATGTGTCCAGGCTTGGGGGGTTGGGGGCGGGAGAGGCCAATGGAACCTGGCAGCTCTTTCGTTCCTGGGGAAGTTTCCCAGTGATCCCTGCCCCCCCCAACACAGACTCTGACATTGGTAAACAAATCTCCTCTTGGGGTACCTCAGGCATTTTTCAAACTGTGGCTTGTCTGCTGTATCCCAGCAGGGCTGCTTCCTGTGCTGTCTCTTTAAGGGCAAGGACTCAGTTTCCTGTCACTCTTCTGGCTCTCCCAGAGACCGAGCCTGCTGATTTTTAAAGTTCCAGGTGTGAAGACCTGCTGATTGTAAGAACTCTTGAAATTATGCCCCACTGGTTTTCAAAGCCAAATGTTGTGGGGATTCCCCATGCCTTGGGTACGTGGCATTAAGATCTGTTTCTTTTCCTTCTTGGCTCCTGCAGTGTCCCTCCCTCCCATGGGTGGTCGCACAAGTCCCTTTAGGTCCTGACCCTGTCTCTGCCCTTCCTACCCTCTTGGATGTGGCCTCTTCTCTACATTTAGCTGCAGAGAGTCTGTTCTGCTAATCTTTGGGTTATTTTCTGGGTTATTTACACTGATGTGGGTGTTATCTAGTTGTATCCACAGGACAAGATGAGCTTAGGGTCCTCCTACTCCATCATCTTCCCCCAACATGGGTTTCTTGATATATTAAAAAAAAGTATACCACTTTCTCTTTCCTGCCCGTAGTATAAAAAATGGAACATCTAGAATTGTGAGACCAGGAGCTGAATTTTATTACTGATATTTTTGGTAACTTGAGAGGGACCTTTAGACCTTAAATACTAGTTAGGAAGGCTTTAGGTTTGCCAACCCTATCCCTTCCTTATCATGCATTCAAATCCTTATTTCATTAAAGGACAAAACAGCCTTTATGTGAGCCTTTATGATGGAGTGGAGGAATGCAAATCTTATAATTAAGAACTCAGTCTTCATTATTAGCCTGCAAATCATACAATAAAATAAACCTAGCAGACATGGCCAACTGTTCATACTCAATTAATTTGGAAATATATTATTCATCTGTTGTGGCCTTCTATTGCAGCTGACAGTTTTGCTTCTCTTCAGCTTTATTAAGGATTTCTGGCAAGTGGAACTGCCAAAGGAGTTGAAAACCTAAACACAAAGCAATTGTTGTAAATCCAGAGGAGAGGTGAACCATGTAACCACCTATAGCATTCTTCCTAAATTGCCTCCTTCATTTCTGTGAGTGCTGGAGAGAATCTACTGAGTTGGTATAAAAAACATTTTACACTGTGCTTTCAGGAAGTGATCCCTGATCGTAAGGCTTTTGGACTAAGTAATGGTCACAGAGCTGCCGTGAAGACAACATCCATATCCATCCCAGATTAAGGATAAACTTGCGTTCTGACTTGCCACATGGTCTCTTCACATCTCATCCGGTGTCATTCTTCCAGGCTAGGGCGGTAATTGTGCTGTTTGTGGCCCTAGACTCTTTTCCTTTTTTTGATATCCAAAAAAAAAGGGGTAAGGCGCCTGAGTGGCTCAGTCGGTTAAGCGTCTGCCTTTGACTCAGGTCACGATCCTGGGATCCTGGGATGGAGCATCGGGCTCCCTGCTTAGTCGGGAATCTGCTTCTCCCTCTGCCTTCCACGCCCCCTGCTTCTCTCTCTATCTCTCTTAAAAAAGGAGGAGGGGGTAATCTGAGTTTAATTTGTCTGTTTTTATCTAATTGAAGTATAACCTTGGATGGTGTCTCCCTTTTTTTAAAGTATGCAGTGTGTTTTTTTTTCCCCCTTTAAATAGCCCGAGTGTGGCCTTTTATAATTTGCAAAATCAGGACCTATTTCTTTTCCTGAAAAAGTAGCTGAAATTCTGTAGGTTCCTGGGCTCCTTAAAGATCAATAAAATACAGACAGTTTCCTTCAGAACAATTACCACCCATCAAAACAGGCAATTTCGTGATGACATGAATTCAGCAGACTTGTTTTGTGTAAGTGAGGAGAAAAGAGTTTTTAATTCCCTAAATCTGTGTTTTTTTGGGGAAGGGGTGAGGGTGGAGGGTGACAGTTTTTGTTTGAGGGTGTGTGTGTGTGTGTGTGTGTGTGTGTGTGTGTGTGTGTGTGTGTCCCTGGGGACAGTAGACAGTGTTGGGATGACCTGGAATAACGAAAGAAATAGATGTTTTAGAATAACAAAGAGTGGATCTGTGAGGTAAAATCTGTCAGGCATTTATCAAATGCTTTAAAAGTCAGGCTTCCTCTTTTGGAATGCCTGCCTTAAACATTTTATTGTCCTCAGTCATCAGTCATTTCTCAATTCAAATGCTAATCACTTTCCAAATAGACCCTCTCCAGAAGAGCTGCCTATCTGTACTCTGCTACCATCAGGCTTATCAGAGAATTCAAAGTTCTGTTTCACGGGTACAGGCAAATCCAAGATACATTAATGTACCGGCATAAAATGTAGTTTCCACTCCTAAAATCTCTAGAAAGAAATAGAAGGGGTATGGGACACATCTCTTGCTTTGTTAGTATGATTTTACATTATGCCTGTCGCATTGCAAGAACTCAGTCCTTTGTGTCTTAAACAGATGAGTATGTAAGAAAACATGAATTTGGGCTCTATTAGAAATGCTACAGTAGAAACAAAACCAGTAGAAACAAAAGGTGCTTTTGCTGGTCGCTTAAACCATTCCTTTCTCTTAAAATGAAATTATATATAATTTACTTTAGGTATGATATGCAAAGAAAATGTCACAGTTGTCTTGTTCAGCTGAGTTATTCATCCCAAAAAGGACGGCTTAGCTCAAAACTAACGTTTTGTCTCTGCTCCCCTGTGATAGGCCTGTGTCAAATTAGACAAGCTATAGATCGCCCTTCCTCAAGGCTGTCGCTTGAGCAGGCCGAGAGCAGTTCCCCAGGTTAGGTGCTGAGATGCTATACAGATGTGCTGGACAGATGTCAACTTGGTGTCAGGGTCAAGGGAGATGGGAGAGTAAGGGCTACATCCCGACAGCCTGAGCGCTGATACAGGAGGGGATTAACGGCATCCTACCTTCGAAATTCTGGAATGTTACGTTTATATCTCTATTCTGGGGAGCTCCTCCCCCCTTAGGTGCCTCTCTTCGCCATTGTTTTTAAAGCTAAACACCTTCTAGTCTCTTCTAGTCGTTGGTAGGCGTTTTGGGTTGGCTAACTTTCTAAACCAGCTGACCCGTTTTTACCCTATTTTACTATTACCTCTTCTAGGGAGAAGAGCTTGGTAAAGAGATGACTTGGCAAAATAGGAGATGGAGGTTTTTCCAAAGGTCTGCCAGATCAGTTCACCAAATCCTTCTAAATCCTTACCTTGCGGAACCTCCGGCTTACTGCCACCTCAGCGGGAGAGGTGCTAGCATGTAGCGCTTAAATTTTGCTTGAGTTTGGATCCTGGCTCCATTGTCTTTTGGCTCTGGTGCCTTAGGCAAGTCCTTCAACTCTTCTGTGCCTCAGTTTCTCCATTTTCTAAAATGCGGTTAATAATAGCACTGATGTCAGTGGATAATTGTATTAGATGAGTCAATATGTATAACAGTCTCAGAATAGTCCCTTACATCTGGTAAGTACTGGAAAGGTGTCAGCTACTTTTTGTCATCCTTGTGTCTGTCTCCCAGTAGCATTAGATGGTTGTGGTATCCACGGTGACCTCTCCGTGGCATTGTAGATTGCTAATGGGGTAGGAGAGGATCAGGACTTAAAGACACACTCCCTAGGAGGTAATTGCAAGGGACAGAAATCCTAGTTAACACTTTTCACTTCTTTCTTTTCCCACTTCCATATTGGTGACTGGCAAATTTCTAGGGAAATTAAAAAAATTTTATCAGGGCATTTTGGGTACCTTTATTCTATCTAATCCATTTTTAAGAATGGGTGAAAGTTAGATGATGCCTAATAGGTTAGGGGTTTATTTTTCTCAACAGCACGGGGAGTCTGGAGTATTGGTTACTGGTCCAGTGGCTGTGGGATGTTATGGTTGTGGCTCTGGAATTCTTGTGGCCTTTTCTTCATAGGTATTACTTCATTGTTGCCCCCTTCCATCTGAGAAAACCAAAGCTTTCCCGGACCTGCCTCCCCCCATCCCCTGCCCCGCGCCCACCCCATCCCTCATCCAGGCACTTTCTAGTAAGGTCTCATTGGCTAGAATTGGAACACCTGCCAAGCCCTAACTACAAGGGAGGCTGGGAAAGTGTGGCATAAGGTTGTCAAATTGGATTTAAACAGATCGTGATCTATTGCTTGGAACTAGGCAGTGACTGAATATTCTCAGGAATCTGCAAAGAAGGTGGTGGCAGTGATGGGCATTGGCTAGGCCATTAGCAATATCTTCCAAATCAGCATCCATATTTACTGCTCTTGCCTATTTCAGTGGTAAACACTTTCACTTGAACTATATCTTGGTTATTCATCCAAACAAATTCATAAGTAGGTATCTTATTTTACAGTTGAGATCAATGAGGCAGCTACTTAGTGGTAGGGACAGGATTCAAAATCAGGTCATCTGATGTCATGCTGGTCCTCTAACCCACTTTCCCATAGTGATTATATTAGACTAGAGGCAAAATGATTACCTGGCACCTCCTTGAAAAAATGAAACATGATTTGTCAGGCTCATTATTAGAGAGAAGAATCTTTGAAGCCTCCTATTGTGAGAGTCCTGAGTCGAGAATTACTTGTCACAGCAAGTGACCCAGAATTTCTGTGAAGCTCAGCCTTTCTTCCGAACCCCTAAACACTTTCATATCTGTACCCATTTCAGGAATTCTGTCTTGATCTCTTATATTCTTCTGCCTAGTATTCTTTTTCTTCTGTCAATTTATGGCATGTCCCTGTAAAGTATAACTCATACACTGTGATGACCCTGGACATTTCTTGACTTGTGATTACCCTGATGTAATGACATCTTTTCAAGAAACACTCACACATAACCAGTGTGCCTCCTTTCGGTGTAGGGAGGAGTTCACAGTTCACCAAGGATGCTGTGGCGTATTTTCCACTCTGATTGCACTTACACCTGCCTTGAGGCCTAATTATGCCCATCAGCTCTGGCCTGCATGTCTAGCTGTGCAGCTGCAGGGAGAACTGGTGCTGTGTTCACTTAAAGGGAACTTAGCAGGACTCTCACAGGGGAGATCTAGGAGCCCCTGGTTTAGACGAGGGAAATGTGAAGGCTTCTTTTTTTTTTTTTCCCATTCCTTTTTAGGCAGTGGGGGGCCTGGGTACACTGAAGTAAGCACAGTAAAATAACAATGCTCTAGCACCTGTCTGTTGGTATTGGGGAAGAAGGCACTCTTCTCCTTTATTCCCTCCAACCCCACTTCTTAACAGTGGTCCTTCTCCTTTCCAATCTCCATCACAGAAATGAAAAAACTTTCCACAGATCTGAAAGTCATTAGCACGCCAGGGTAAGTATTATCTGGTCTTTTCATAAATTCTCAGAATCTGAGAAAGCTTTACAGACCTTAGCATGTCTCTCCAGAGCAGGAGTTAGCAAACTTTTTCTATAAAGGACCAGATAATAAATATTTTAGACTTTGCTGGTTGTATGATCTCTGTTGCAACATACTTAATTCTGCCACTGTAGCATGAAGGCAGCCATCTATAATATGTAAATGAGTGTGCATGGCTCCGTTCCAATAAAATTTTATTTGTGAACTCTGATATTTGAATTTCACATAATTTTCACGTCTGAAAATACTCTTTAAAAATTTTTTTCTAACCATTTTAAAATGAAAACAAAACAAAACAAAACCAGAACCTATCTCATGGTTTATACAAAAAGATTTGACCTGTGGGATGTACTTTGTTGAGTCTTCTTCTAGAGCAAATCTGTCTAATAGAATCATCTGTGATGGGGATGACCTATAATATTGAGCCCTTGAAATGTGGCTAACGCAACTGAGGAAATGAATTTTTAATTTTAATTAATTGAAATTGAAATTTGGGGCACCTGGGTGGCTCAGTCGTTAAGCATCTGCCTTCAGCTCAGATCATGATCCCAGGGTCCTGGGATCCAGCCCCGCATCGGGCTCCCTGCTCAGCGGGAAGCCTGCTTCTCCTTCTCCCACTCCCCCTGCTTGTGTTCCCTCTCTCCCTGTCTCTCTCTCTCTAATAAATAATAAAAAAAAAATCTTTAAAAAAAAAAGAAATTGAAATTTAATTTTAAGTAGCCACCTGCAACCAGAGGCTCCTATATTGGACAGAAGTAGAACTCCACTGTTTGTTACCAATATTTGGAACTCTCAGTTTTTTTATCTTTTACATCAGAAATTTAAGTACCTGGAAGAAGTCTGACTGGCCTAGTTAGGGCAAAATCACATAGACGCTTGGCTTCAGGAACCCCATTATTGGTGGGGTCAAGTTGGGGGGGAATTTCTTGCCGAAGAGAGCCTGAATATACAATCCAACAGGGGTTTGCTATAATCTCCTGAAGTCCTTGCCTTTCAAAAAGAGCTCCCTAATGGAAAAGGAAAGGAATGACTTCAAAATGACATACTCTTGGTAGCAGCAGAGTGGGAGAGAGAGTCTGTCGCTGTACCTCATTTCAACAGTCCTTAGTTCATATTACAGTGTTGACTTGTGTAACCTGTCAGACAATGTCATTTTTATTTTTATTTTTATTTTTATTTATTTATTTATTTATTTATTTACTTATTTATTTATTTGAGACAGAGAGAATGAGAGAGCCAGAGAGCACATGAGAGGGGGGAGGATCAGAGGGAGAAGCAGGCTCCCCGCCGAGCAGGGAGCCCGATGCGGGACTCGATCCAGGGACTCCAGGATCATGACCTGAGCCGAAGGCAGTCGCCTAACCAACTGAGCCACCCAGGCGCCCTGTCATTGTCATTTTTAAATATGCTACATGTGTAATCAGGCAACAAGTGTTATTAAGCATCTGCTATGTCCTTAGCACAGGGCTAAGTGCCTTCACAAATCGTTTCAGATTTATCCTTCATCTCATGAAAGTTCTCACACAGAATGCTGTTTTGCAAACAATTAAAATGAAATCAAACGGCCTCCTCATGAAAATAATATGGATTATCATTCTGTTACAGAAGGCACTTCAAGACTATATTATGAAAAGACTAAGACTTTAACCTTATATCAACTTCTGAAACTCTGAAAAAGTTTAACTTGCAGAGCTTTGACCCTACAAAGTAATGGCTTGTTTATCAGCTTAGGCTGCTAGTCATCCTTGCCTTCTACTTGGGAACCACCTGGAAACTTCCTTGTTCGTGTACTGTGTGTATGAGGAGGTGGGGACACTCATTCTGAATGATAAATCAGGTAAGGCACCACTGACATTCCATCTGAGGCTTAAACCGTAGGAAGGTGCAAGTCAGGAAGATTTTGGAGCCTCTGCTCTAGAAAGAGTAGCTGCAGGGATTCTAGAGCAGGAATGAACTTCCTTTATTAAAGGAAGGAAAAGCAGCCGCAGAGATTTGGAGCATAACACAGTAGGAGGGCACTGAGGGGTGGATTCTGGAGATGGTCTATGATCAGATCATAAAATGAGGCATGTTAAACACTCAGCACAGATCTGGAAGGTACCTCATTTTAGCACACTGTACACAACAATTACATCACTGACTTTGGAGGCAGGACTGTTTGTTTATGGCTGAGTTGAAGGTGAAGAATTAGCCAATGAACATGCATCCAATTGAAACAGAAAATAGGTTGGTAGAATTATGTCCCTAGTTTCCCTCAAGGTATTTTGGACCAAGTAGTTCAGAAGGAAATGCCTAATGTCGAACTCAGCAGGCGGATATAATCCAGAAACCTCTAACTATGGATGAGTTGGATCTCTTTTGGTCCTTTTGGGATTTAAAAAAAAGTCTCAAAATGCTGATAAATTGAAGGGCTCAGACAACCAAGAGAAACTAGCATATTAAATCATAGAAGATGTAGAGCTAAGATATCTAACAAAAAAGCAGTTTGCTCTGAGCAGAAATCAACAAAGATTCCAAAGAACTAGAAGGTAAAACAGCAACAAAACTGATCGGAACAAATTATCAAAGTTATTAAACCTATGGAGCCTCAGAGAACCTGTATATGCAATATATATTAAATATTTTATTTATTTATTTGTTGGAGGGGGGAACGACAAGCAGAGGGAGAAGCAGCCTCCCTGCTGAGCAAGGAGCCTGATGTGGGGCTCGATCCCAGGACTCTGAGATCATGACCTGAGCCCAAGGCAGACGCTTAACCAACTGAGCCATCCAGACATCCCTGTATATGCAATATCGTCTGTAGTCTGATTGCTTGATTGCTGGATCCTGGCATGGCTACCAAGGTTTCAAATCAAATTTGTAGAGGTGCTGCAATGACAGTATTTTAAATTTCTATGAAGGTAGGCAAAAGCAGGATTCTGTGATAGAGAGAGATCATTCATTTACCTCACTAATAATGTTTGGAAATATACCTATGAACAGGGACTTTGCAAGGTAGTATTTTCCATGGTTGACATCGAAACCATTTTTTTTTACTCTTTTTTTTAAATTAACGTATAATGTATTATTTGTTTCAGGGGTACAGGTCTGTGATTCATCAGTCTTACACAATTCACAGCACTCACCATAGCACATACCCTCCCCAATGTCCATCACCCAGCCACCCCATCCCTCCCACCCCCCTCCACTCCAGCAACCCTCAGTTTGTTTCCCGAGATTAAGAGTCTCTTATGGTTTGTCTCCCTCTCTGGTTTTGTCTTGTTTCATTTTTCCCTCCCTTCCCCTATGATCCTCTGTCTTGTTTCTCAAATTCCTCATATCAATGAGATCGTATGATACTTGTCTTTCTCTGATTGACTTATTTTGCTCAGCATAATACCCTCTAGTTCCATCCACATTGTTGCAAATGGCAAGATTTCATTTTTTTTTTTGATGGCTGCATAATATTGCATTGTATATATATATATACCACATCTTTTTTTTACCTTTAATGCAATAAATCTTTTCCCCCCAGCTTTATTGAGATATAACTGACATATAACATTGTAAGTTTAAGTTTTAGTTAACACATTATCCACCTCACGTGATTACCATTTTGTAGTTGTTATAGGAGAACATTAAAATTCTACTCTCAAATCAACTTTCAGGTATACAATATAGCATTAATTCTAGTCACCATGCTGTACCTTAGCTTCCTGGAAATTATTCATCTTATAACTAAAAGTCTGTACCCTTCAACCAACAACTTTCCATTTCTCCCAGCTTCAGCCCCTGGTAGCCACTATTATACTCTGTTTCTATGAGTTCAGTGGTCTTAGATTCCACATATAAGTGAGATCATACGGTATTTGTCTTTCCCTAATGTATTTTACTTAGCATAATGCCGTCAAGGTCCATATATGTTGTTGCAAATAGCAGGATTTCCTTCTTGTCATGGCTGAATAATAGTCTATTATGTATTTATATCACATTTTCTTTATCCATTCATCCATCAGTGGACACTTAGGTTGTTTCCATGTGTTGGCTGTTGTGAATAACGGTGCAGTGAATGTGGGAGTATCGATATTTCTTTGATGCCCTGTTTTCATTTCCTTTGGGTATATACCCAGAAGTGGAATTGCTGGATCACATGGTAGTTCTATTTTTAATTTTTTGAGGAATCTCTATAGTGGCTGTGCCAATTTACATTCCCACCAACAGTGCACAATGTTATCTTTCCTTCACATCCTCTCCAGCATTTGTTACTCTTGTCTTTTTTTTTATTATGTTAATCACCATACATTACATCATTAGTTTTTGATGTAGTGTTCCATGATTCATTGTTTGCGTATAACACCCAGTGCTCCATGCAGAATGTGCCCTCCTTAATACCCATCACCAGGCTAACCCATCCCCCCACCCCCCTCCCCTCTAGAACCCTCAGTTTGTTTTTCAGAGTCCATAGTCTCTCATGGTTTTTCTCTCCCTCCAATTTCCCCCCCTTCATTCTTCCCTTCCTGCTAGCTTCTTCTTCTTCTTCTTTTTTTTTTTTAACATATAATGTATTATTTGTTTCAGGGGTGCAGGTCTGTGATTCAACAGTCTTACACAATTCACAGC
>NC_138380.1:67838999-67870968 GCF_054177405.1 Leptonychotes weddellii | reverse complement strand
TATTCATATTTGTACCTCTAGCTCAGTGATTAGCATTTTATAAGCACTCAACAAATATAAGTGCTAATTAAATGAAAGAACAAAATGATGACAATGAAGTTGACCAGCAATCTGACATCATGGATAAAAGAGGGTCTTTGGAGTCAAAAGACTTGAGTATAAATATGACTTCAAAGTTTACAAAGCATTTTTATATACAAAGCCCAAGAATCCTATGAAGTGATAGTATAGCCATTAGTACTGTTGGCAAGATACTTCTCTCTCCTTTATTTATAATAGAATTGCATTTCCTGGCACTCTTGGGGTTGAGTAGGACCATATGACCAGCCAATGAGTTGAACATGTAAGTGACATTTGTCATCTCCATACCAGAGCACTTAGTTGACAATGCAAGATTTCTGAACCCTCTCTTTTTCTTCTGGCAGAGAAACAGGTAGCATTCCATATGCTCTGTGAGCTCAAGTCCCTGAGTGACTATGACAAGAACAACCCCACCCTCTCCTGCCAATCTTTAAAGAACATGTTGCTTAGGTGAGCAAAAATTTTTAAAAAGTTCTTGAAAGCCACTGAGATTTGTAGGTCATTTGCTAGCACAGCATAACCTACCCTATCTGACTGATACAGGCAGGCAAAACAATCACTGGTCTCCACATTTAATAGATAACAAAACTGAGTTGCAGAGAAACCAAGGGACATTTTTAAGATTGTATTAGTCAATAGCTAGAAGGGTAGTAAGTAGCAGAAATAGAATTCATTACAAGCACAAATAGAATTCATTGCCTATAAATGTAGGTAGGGCATTTGTATACCAGTTTTTAAGGGAAAAAATGTTTAATGTATTTATTTAATTGAATACAATTGTGTATGTATGCATACATAATTTTAGAACAGACATAAGATAAAATAGAAGTAATCGTGGCACCTGGGTGGCTCAGTCAGTTAAGCATCTGCCTTCAGCTCAGGTCATGATCCCAGGGTCCCGGGATCGAGCCCCGCGTAAGGCTCCCTGCTCACCTGGGAGCCTGTTTCTCCCTCTCCTCCCTGCTCGTGCTCTCTCTCAGTGTCTCTGTCACTATCTATGCCTCTCTCTTTCTCTCTCTCTCAAATAAATAAAATCTTTTTTTAAAAAGTATCAAAATAATAAATTCTAGAATAATTACATTCAAATATTTTTTAGTTTTAGTCTTCTTTAGTGAAAACTTTTAAATTTATTATTAAACCTAAAATTGTTTATAATTTTAATTTACAAAAAAGCCTAAAATTTTAGAATTGTGTATTCACACCACTATCTTGAGTTTTTTAAATTATGTCCTTGTTTAGAAAAAAATACAGATTTTTTTGTTTATTTGGAAAATGAACTTGATTTCTAATTAAGCTATCTTCAGATACTTTCCAGTAATTAGACACCTTATAATTATATATTCTTGTCAAAGTTGCTTGCATCTTTTGGAATTGTTACCAGAATAACAAGAAATATTTTATATATTTAAATTATTAAACTGAGTGTTGTGTGGATTATGAACTAAAATATACTTTTCTGTTTTTGTTATATAATCAGAATTGGCATTTCTGTTGCTGAAATTCATTGTGCTTTTTCTTACTCTCATTAACTGTGATAAATATAAACACGCTAATCTTTCTCTTGAACAATAAAAAGTATTTTCAAGAATGTTAATTAAATATTTGTACTGTGCTGCATAGGCTACCATCAATGTCCTTCCTTTTTCCATCAGCAATTTCTATCTTTAGGCAACTGAAAACATTTCCTCTAGTTTTCATCTTACTCTTCAAGTACATTATACAAATGGACTGGGGAACAATGTACATCACTGAGAAGCCATTTCAATTCAAATATATCCATACACAAAACCTGAACCCCTGACTGGTTTTCATGATTACTGTATTCCCCTGAAAAATTTTACTTCATGATCTAGGATCAACTGACAAAGTACATGTTCAGATGCTTCAGAGAGGTAAAAATATCTACAAAACAATAATTATCAAATAAGTAATTTATTTCTCTACTACCATAATCATCCCCAGATAGACCAACGTCATAATGCTAGAAAAGTGTAACACTAGAAAAGGATGGTAGGCTGAATCAGTTAAGGATCTGTGACTGAATGCAACAGAAAACAACCCTTGTTAACTTAAGAAAACTGCATGCATTGGAAGGATACTGAGCGTCTCACAGAATCCCAAGGACAAGTAAGGTCTTGGGAAAAACAAGGACAGGTAGTTTGGGGTGCTTCTAGCCCATAACAAAAGGAGTTGTTACCACCACCGGAACGAATTGGTTCAAAATGTTTGCTTCCTTGTGATAAGGTCAAGACTCCTACAAGGAAAAATCTAATTCTTCTAGCCTCAATCACATGCACAAACTCTGGCCAGGGAGCAGGGTATGGCTCCTCCACTGACTGTCCTACCAAGACCAAGCCGGATGCGGTGTTGGGGGGGCGGGGAGGAGTGGGCAGGGGATCCTTTTTCATGGGACAATTGGCATGTTATTAGCAAAATAAGAGGGGATGGATGCTGAGCATTCAAAAAATCAGATGTCCTGCTGTTTTAGAGCTGAAAGCTGAAAGATGGGGGCGTTATTTTTGCTCCCATGTTAATCCCTCTGAGATACCAACAAAGTTTTGACAAATAAGACAGGATAACAGATACGGTTCAGGTACAGAGCAGGCTTATTTTCACACACACCTGCCTGATAAGATTCTACCTTCAGGATTCTGTAAAAAGTTAACAAAAGATATGATGAGTATCTTCTTTTCACTGGGTCAGTTTATCTAGTAAACTCTGGGATCCCAGCTGAGGAAGCACCTTAGCTTACTGGCAATGATCCTATTTCCAAGCAAGATCACATTCTGAAAACCTGAGAGTTAGGGGCGCTTGGGTGGCTCAGTCGGTTAAGCATCCAACTCTTGATTTCGACTCGGGTCATAACCTCAGTGTCATGGGATCCAGCCCCACATTGGGCTCGTTGCTCAGCGGGGAGTCTGCTTGAGATTCTCTCTCTTCCTCACCCTCTGCCCCTCCCTTCCACAAATAATAAATAAATAAATATTTTCAAAAAATAAATAAATAAATAACCAAGAGTTAGGACTTCAACACATGAATGGGGGGGCATCCACACTTGAACCCATAACAGCAGGATTCTGGCCTCATGATGTACCAAAGCTTATTTTGCTCATTATCCAACTTGCAGCAACTAACCTATCCTGACAGCAGATGATCTGTGGGTTCCGGTTCCTTGTATTTTTGACTGGGCATGAGCCAAGTATTAACATTTTACTCTTCTAGCATTCCCACTTTATAAACCAACTACCCCCCACAGCGCTTTGCTGGTGTACATATACTGCCCCCTTAACTGCACCAGTTAAAAGCAAAGAGAAGGGTTAGGACTAGACTCAAGGAAAAGTATTCAAATTCTTAAGTGATGCTGAGAGAGATGTGACGTCTTGCATATGATAAATGTCTAATTCTCCACAGTCACACAACATAGACATCAGGTGCTCACTCCTCTATTCATGTACAAAAACTGCAGGCCCTCTCTGCTCAGAAATGCCCTGTTTCCCTGTCATAGCTGACGCTGTCACAGACTTCATAATCTCTCAGGGCTGTTCAGAGTCATAAAAATTACTGGGGCTTCATGCCAGTCTATAAACTATTAGAGTCGCTGCTCTAGAAAACAGCATATTAATATGGAAGAACATCATGAACACAGACATAAATATACTCCCTTTTTATTGATATTGACTTCATTGGAGAGAAAATTCCTCACAAGTCCATACTTTGCTGTTTGATTCCTTTACTTGGCTCTTCATATAATCTCTGACTTCATAACATGTGAATCTCTCTACTGGTATTAGGATGGTATCTCTAACAATATTGTTTAATTTATTCCAGTTGCTTAGAAATGGTTTCAGTGACCAATCATATTGGGAGAAAAAAAATTAATTTCTATTTTAATGTGTCGAATATCTTCTAGAACTTCTCCCTCCAATTTTTTAAACGTAATCTTATAAAATCACTTTGAACTCCTTTGTGTGTAATTAATATTATGTTCAAAATTTGTGTGGCCTCTTCTAGAATTAGAAGAAAAAGGAGAAACACAGTGAAGAAAATATTCTACTTATAATTTGATCCCAGGGAAACCCTTGCACTAAAACTCAGATTCCTTGAAAAGATCCTTGCTTTGGCTTTGTAGCTGAATTTGAAATCAGGAAGACTGCTTCTGATTAGTTTTAAAATAGAACTGCAGGATTAATTGTTATATTAGCTAGAGTTTTCAAATGGGAAAAGTTCCACCAAATTATTCGAAAATGGAAAAGTATGGGAAATAGCATTTATTCTACAGGTGCCATTTATGGGGCAGTAATTGTAAGTCATCCTTGTCAAACACAAACATGAAAGATATCGGGGTCAGCTCAAACTGGGAATAATTTCATCCAGAGGCAATAAGAATTAAGTCACCTAAATATATGTATATAACTTGGTTAATCAAATACTTTATTTTTGTGAGGTCACAGAGAGGTAAAGTGTATATTTAAACCTAATACCTACTTCATTTTATATTTTTTGAAGTATCTTGAATAATTTTCCTTAGTTATTTCTTGCCATTCAACCGTATAGAATTTAAATGCTTTCAACTTTACCTTTTCTTAAAATAAATAAGGTTGACAACATAATCATGGAATAAATTAATATAAGTTTCATCTTCCTCTCCAGATCCACTCTCTATTCATTTTCACTCTGTTCTGTGCAGGTAGGGGTGTGGGAGAGGGGTCACTGCCCTGGATCACTGCATTAGCATCTTCTTGTGGACTTGAGTGACATTAGGCACCATCAGCAGATGGCAGGAGGGAGTGGAATCGGTCACAGTACTTATTCCCCTAGTTCCCTCCTGCACGGTTGCTAAGGGCTGGCTGTATCTGCCCAACAAAAACCCAGTTCCTGTCAAGCAGCTCCCTCCATACTTGTACAGCTGTCTTCATCTCCAGGTGCTGGTAATCATACCCTCTCTTCACACTTCCAGGTCTAGGATTAGTAAAGAATCTTCTTGTTCCTAGCTCCAGCATGCTGTCCTCTTCCTTGTGGTGTACCTACATCCTTTCCATATCTTTGAAAATAGCCCTTTATGGGGCGCCTGGGTGGCTCAGTCAGTTAAGCATCCGACTCTTGATTTCGGCTCAGGTCATGATCTCAGGGTCCTGGGATTGAGCCCCATTTGAGCTCTGTGCTCAGTGGGGAGTCTGCTTGAGATTCTCTCTCTCCTCTCCCTCTCCCTCTGCCCCTCCCCCCACTCGCACCCGTGCACTCTCTCTCTCTAAGATAAATAAATACATCTTTTTTTAAAAGATTTTATTTATGGGGCGCCTGGGTGGCTCAGTTGTTAAGCATCTGCCTTCAGCTCAGGTCATGATCCCAGAGTCCTGGGATCAAGCCCCGCATCGGGCTCCCTGCTCCACGGGAAGCCTGCTTCTCCCTGTCCCACTCCTCCTGCTTGTGTTCCCTCTCTCACTGTGTCTCTCTCTGTCAAATAAATAAATAAAATCTTAAAAAAAAAAAAGAATTAAGGGAAGATTAATACCCTGAATAATTAGGGTATTTCTTCTCCAATTTGGGTCCCAGAACCCTTCAGGCAAGAGTTTAGAAAATCACCTAGAGAATGCAAAAAGCTCCAGACACGAGAACCCAAAGACACTGAAAGCAGGAATTTCTTAAGGAAAAGGTAAATCTAGGATTATCCTATAGAGAATTCCATAAATGCCAAGCCCCATCCAAGAGAACAGAGCTACCAATTTTTTTTAATGTCCCATTATTAAATATGAATATATCTAGTAAGCAAAACCAGATTTGATAAATGTCTCTACTGTGAAAGGCAAAGATCAAAACAACCTACAGAAATAAGCAATATGGAGATGACAAAAATGATGCAGAGAAGTAAACTTTAAAAAAGCCTAGCGCTAATATCTTCCAATAGGTAAGAAAAGTTCTTATATCCCTGAACAAGAACAGATTGCTATAAAGAAACATTTGGGTAACAAAAATATGAACACTTGGACATTTAAAATACAATAGCAGAAATAAAAACTCATTTGGAGAGTGTTAGAGGATGAAATTGATGAATTCCCCCTAAAAATATAGCAAAACACAAAGTGATTAAAAATAGGAGAGGAGGGACGCCTGGGTGGCTCAGTTAGTTATGCATTTGACTCTTGATTTCAACTCAGGTCATGATTTCAGGGTTATGAGATCGAGCTCTGTGTCAGCTGTCAGCATGGAACCTGCTTAAAAGATTCTCTCTCTCCCTCTCCTTCTCCCTCTCCCTCTGCCCCTCCCTTTTTCTCTAAAAAAAGAGAGAGAGAGGAAAAATTAAAAAGAAAACAAAGAGAGGACCAATGCAGTAAGTCTAATATCTGCATAGTAATAGTTATAGAAAACAAACAAAAAAAAAAGCAAAAGCAGAAATTATCAGAGAAATAATGTAAGAAAATTCTCCATAACTGAAAGATATGAGTTTTCATACTAAAAGGAACACATTGAGTAACCAGATCAGTGGATCAGAAAGAGACCAAAGAACATTTAGAACACCAGGGATAAAGGGAAATCACTACAAACTTACAAAGCGGGGGTAAAGCAGTTATAAAGATCTCAAAAATTATGTCCTAAAACTCCTCAACAGCAATCCTGGATACCTGAATATAAAAACCAATGCTTTGAACAACATACAGGAAAATATTGTACAACTTATATTACTCAGCCATCAAAAAGAATGAAATCTTGCCATTTGCAACAACGTGGATAGAACCAGAGGGTATTATGCTAAGCAAAATAAGTCAGTCAGAGAAAGACAAATACCATATGATTTCACTCGTATGTGGAATTTAAGAAACAAAACAGATGAACATAGGGGAAGGGAAGGAAAAATAAAATAAGACAAAAACTGAGAGGGAGGCAATATAAGAGACTTAAATATAGAGAACAAACAGGCTTGCTGGAGGGGAGGTTGGCGGGAGGATGGGGCAATTGGCTGACGGAGATTAAGGAGGGCACTTGATGTTTTTAAGCACTGGGTGTTATATGCAACTGATGAATCACTAAACTCTACCTCTGAAACTAAATAATAAATAAATAAATAAATAAATAAATAAATAAATAAATAAATTTCTATATCTAGCCAAATTCAGACATTCAACTGTCAATAGAGGTGAACCAGTCTGGGTAGAAGCAGTACAGAATACTCTGAGAAAAACTTCAACAGGTGTTGCTGATGATATACCTGAAGGGAATGAATACCTCGAAAAGAGGATTAGATATTTGGCAAAGAATTTGAGATTGAATTATTGATAAATATGTTCTTCAAAAACTAAGCACAAACGATAGAATCATTAATACTATAGAATAGGTGAGGTTGTATTAGTGATATATATGTTTTAAAATTAAGCAAAAACAATACAATTAACTACAAATAAGCAAAAAATACTACAGAGTAATTATAATTTACTACATGGCTCCACTCTAAATAATTTGCATATTCTAGGAAGATACACATGAATATTAATATAACAAAAATGATGGCAGAAATATATTGGGCCACTGGAGAAATGGGAGGTGTGTATGTGAGTAGTGGCAGAATACAGGAGAATTTGGTAAAACAGAGTTAAATCCTTAGTGGAAAGTCAAAAGAGCCTACAATATTAAAAATAAAATAGCACTCTAAACATGTTATTTTATTTAGAGATATTGAGGTTACTACCAAAAGTATCAACTAATAAATCACCAAAATTTCAATAGCTGATTCATTATTCCCACTTTGAAATCCTGAATTAATTACTGTCTCAGCCTCTCTCATGCCTTCAGCCTACTCTACCACCTTTCCACCCTTCAGAACAAGCAATGGTTAATTCAACCCATGCTTTCCAACCCAAGTTTTATGAGCCTACATCCGCAATGAAAGTGATTTAATTGAATTTATTCATTCATTAATATATTTGAATTATGAAAATGTATTTCTTCAACCTAAATTAGTCTCAGTGGTAGTCAAATATGGAGAATCCAGCCATGATTTCTGCCCTTTCCCAAGCTCTCTGCCCTCAGACTTTTCAGAGTTAGTATGATGTTATTTGGGAGTTGGCCTTGTTAACACACTTTTCAAAATGTCCTAAGTTGTGAGAAAAACTTAGAGCAGTCTTTCTTTAAATGCTAAGGGTTGGGTTTTTGTGTAAACATTTTTTGATGTTTGGCAAAGTTCTATCACCCTTCATTAAAAAAGTTTCAATATCAGAACAAGAACAGGATTGTTCCTAATTCCCATACTAAATAGGATATTCTGTCATCCTTGAAGGGTTTTAACCAACAGTTAAAGATGAGAGGTTTCTTAAGAGGCCAAATGTCTCGGCCGTACACAAGTTACTCAATTCCCTGTCATCAGGTAGGAGTGTTACAGTGTCAGACTTCGTGAGCAGAAGATGAACAGCCAGGAATAAGCAATGCATAAGAACTTTCCCAGATATATAGTCAACCCACTTCCTGCCTGCCCCTAATTCTACATATCTTTCCATAACTCTAAGACCTGGATGTAAAATGCAGAAGTCAGGGATATTGCAAAGATTTATGGTCTTTTCTGGAGCACTGGGGGACTCATGCCCTGGCCAAGGATTATAATCATTCATATATGTAGGGTTTCTTTTTCTCCCTCTGTGGTAGATGTAACACTGACTTCTTATTTCAGGAAGTCACTTAAAACATGTTTCAAGTCAGGGCACCTGGGTGGCTCAGTTGGTTAAGCGACTGCCTTCGGCTCAGGTCATGATCCTGGAGTCCCGGGATCGAGTCCCACATCGGGCTCCCTGCTCAGCAGGGAGTCTGCTTCTCCCTCTGACCCTCCTCCCTCTCATGCTCTCTGTCTCTCATTCTCTCTCTCGCAAATAAATAAAAAATCTTAAAAATAATAAAAAAAAAACATGTTTCAAGTCAAAGATATACGTGAGAACCTATTTAACTGTTTCTTAGCCCAAGTACAAAAAATACACTGAATGAAATGGGGGACATAACATGGCTTTTGTAGCAGGTGGCAAAGCCTTTAATGAAGCAGCGACACCACAGTTTCCCTGGGGGCAATTACTACCAATGAATACTTTAACATGGGGTTATATGCTTTAACTCCTAACAGTAACACGGAAGCTGGTGGAGGTGGGAGGAGGCAAAAGGGAGGGGGAGGTGGTAACTTTAGTGTTTGCCAGCTTCAAGTTCAAACCAAATCCGAACATTCCACATTTCATGATATTCCCCTAAAAATCCCTGGGGCCACATTTATGGCACTTGTACATTCATGATACAGTGATCTGCAAAGAAAGCAAACACTGTATTATTTAGTCCATTACGACTGATTCCAATTCCTCAACTGACATATCAATGACAGGCTCTGGTCTGGGCACTTCACATACATTATCTCAAGTAATCTCCACAAAAACCTTTGAGGTAGAAACTGTTGATACTCCTTCTACGTATGGGAAAAATCAGTTTTGTAGAGTTGAGTACCTTGCTTGTAAGTGCCATAGCCATGATCAGAAATCACTTTGTGGGGTGCCTGGGTAGTTCAGTCAAAGTGTCCAACTCTTGATTTAGGCTCAGGTCATGATCTCAGGAGTACCCAGTACTCCTCGCTGGGCGGGGAGCCTGCTTAAGATTCTTTTTCTCTCTCTCTCTTCCCCTCTTCCCTCTCCCCCAACCAAAATAAATAAATAAATAAATAAATAAATAAATAAATACTTTAAAAAAGGAAAGAAATCACTTTGTTATATTGCTGACTCCTCACACATCAGTGATGTAATCACTATGATCAGTGACATAATATGGAGGATTTTTGTTTTCCTGAGTGAAATCACATCTCCTCAGATTGCTGCCTTAGAAACCCACCTTAGAAAGAGATCTTTCATCCCTGAATACCATCCCTCTTTTCTCTTACAACCACCAGGAACATAGGATATGAGAAATAGAGGGGAAAATAAGGTTGACTGATACTAAGGACAGGGAAAAGGAGATGAGGGAGTAGGGTTTTAGGTTTTACTTAAAAATATGTACATAAAATAAAAATATGAAGCTAATATGGGAAACATTAACAAATGTTAATTCTAAACAGGTGGCATATTGGTTTCTGTTATATAATCTTTGTACTTGCCTATATGTTTAAAATGCTTTATAATAAGTTTTAGAAAACATTTACTTAAAATGAAAAGTAGATCTGGGCTAAATTTGGACCAAAATGTTAACACCGCACTGATGATTTAGACTGTGGTCTAAAAGAGGTAGTCACTGAAGTTTTCTTAGAAGGAAATGACAGTCTTGGGACTGTGATCACTCTCACAGCTGAGTGAAGAATGTATTGAAAAGGGGAAAGATGAGGGCCAGGGGAATAAGTGGCCAAAGCCACCAGCACAGTTATGAAAGAAGCTGAAAATGTGAGGCATGGAGAGGGCAGAAAGAATTGAGAGGGAAGGACAGGAGTGAGAAATTTCTAGTAGTGAATGCCCTGTGATTTTGTGACTAATGGGCTATCAAGGCCAGGGGTAGACAGAAGACTCAGACAGAATCCAAGCTTCCCAGGATAGTTGGTTAAACTGACATAAAACCAAGGAAAAAGTGGCACAAGTCAGGAAGGAAAAGTTATGACTTCAGTTTGGCACTCCTATTTAGAAATACTGACAGGATATCAGAAGTGAGATGTCCATAGGCAATTAGGAATGGGGGCCTAGAGCTCTAGAGAAAGATCAGGGCTGAAGACAGATAATCAAGGATCTTCTGCACAGATATGCTCATCTGGGCCATGAGGTAAATACAGCTGTTCAAAAAAGAGAGCAGAGCAGAGGAAAAAAAGCAAAATGATAGGGAATGGGGGAACAGTACTATATGGGTAAGAAATACCTGCCTCATGTGAACACACCCTCAGCAAGGAAACTCTCTACTGCCTTGAACACATCCTCAGGGAGCCAGGGCAGGAGAGAATTGCCAGTATATCCATTATGTCCCAGGAACAACCCTAAGTGTTCAATAGGATGTTACTTTTCCCTCACTACAGCCCTCCAAGGTGATAAGACAATGCCAGTTTTGGAAAAGAAAAACCTGAAGTTCAGAGATGGGTCAGAATTTACCCAAGTTCACACAGGAAACAAGGGGCAAAGCTGGGGTTCAAATCCACATTTGAATGATTCCAAAGCAGATATTCTTTCCTATGAATTCTGAAATAATCCACCTGGGGAGCAATTTATGTGTCTGATAGGTCATAACTCAAGTGTGCTAAACATATAGCATGGTTAAAATACTTTATTATTACTTCAGATAACCATTTGTTTGGGTTTCAATTGAGCCTATGACTTAGTCATTTTTCTCTGTTGTTTTTTTTTAAGAGGTGGGCTTTTATACAAAAAAAAAAATGTTTGCATTTGGTCCAGATATTTGTTTCTCTAACAAGAGAATCACAGCAAAATATTTGTTTCAAGTAAGTTTTTCTTACATGCTGAAGTGTTCAGTCAAAGCAGTAAGTTAGCCACAAACTTTGGAAGCCTTAGCTCAGTATGGGCTCCATGCTTGCTGGCTGCTCAAAAGTAAGTGATGAGTGAGAAAGTGAAAACGAAGGTCTCTGAATCAGGAGAAGGAAGTGGATGGACTGTGGTATAACCTGATCTTTAGCAGGTGCCCACCAAGGTTGCCAGCCACTTTAACATGCCCTCAACATGCTCTGCAATCCTTAGCACAGAGAACTGATGAGAAATATGCTTTAGAAACAGCAGTGTTAAGAGCTGTTTCTCACAAATAGAACCCATGAGTGCTTAGGCTTAAGCCAACAACTACCATTTACAATTTTGAGTCTCAACTCGTTCCAGGTGGCTCACTGGTAGCTTCAGAGTGCAGCAAAGGAGGTAAAACCAAAACCAAAATCAAAATCAGGACTATTGCTACCATGCTGTCAGTAGGGAAGGTATACCGAGGATCGAGGCTCTGAACAATCAAAAGACATAATGGAATGAGTTACATTCCAAATCTGTGGTTGGTTCATGGTACTGCCCAAGAGGTGGGATAATATGGACCAGGTCTGAGCTCTCCACATCAGCACTCAATCAGTAACAGTGTTTTTTAAACCCCAAATTTAAGAGTCCACTAAAAGATGTCCTTTTAAAAATCTGCCATACTCTGACAATGACTCCTTGATACTGCTTTGTGCTAAATATCCTGAAATACTGTAGTCACCTGTGTGGCTCAAGAAAACTATGACCCTTAGCTGACTCAGGCACAGAATGCATTTTGCATACAGAAGCAGAAAATATCCTGTACCTTGGTCGTTGACCTTGAAGGATGGAAGTTATGAGAAAACTAATGTACTCCATGGATTGCTACCAATCTATATTTGGAGGGAGCCATTCTAAGTCAGCCTCATCACAAATAGCCTAGAAAATATTTAAAGGACATAGAATGGATCTAGCAGAAGACTATAAGATTGAACTGTTGCCAACACGATGTTAGTAAAGTACACAAATCTTTCCAGACAGACTAAAGAACTATGCAAACGTCCAGTCATTCTTTTCTCTCATCTGGTGTGGAAGTGATAAACAGACCGAAAATCAACCTTGTGTTGATTCCTCACTTTAATGCGCTGACTTGTTAATCTAATAGCTTAGTTTTATGGGTCAGCTATTTCAAATCAAGAGTTGCACTCCATGAGCCCATATTTCACAATACTAACTGTGCATCCGATATAAACAAGTACAGTAAGCACATGAATCAACGAGACACATGAATAAACATGTCCATGCGGCAGGAGACTACTGTTAAAAGAAAAGGAAACAGTAGTTGAAGAAAAAAAATAACTCTGCTTAGGAGAATTTATATTCAATCTTCCTCTCTTTAATGGTTTTGAAAATTGAAAGCAGAAAGATATGACACATTACCAAAATAGTAAATATTCCTGTGTGATGTTTTGCATAAAGTGTGTCTATTCATTTTGGTTCCCTTCAATCTCTTACTGTTATAAACACTGGCTCTAATCAAAGGAAATACCAACCCATTTGAGGTGTTTTGAAGAGCTTATTTTAATGTTTTAGCTTTACATTAATTACTTTCTGTAAACTATATGTTCTGTTTGAAGCCAATTCAGTAAACTATTGTGCACACATAGCCATGAGCACATGTTTTGAATATTAAAAAAAAAAAAGTTCTGACTTGCCTGTGCCTTAGAAGAACATCAGAATTTGAATGTGGCTTGAAATTCAGCAACTTAATAGTGTTTTAGTTTCAGGACATAGTTCATGTCCATGATCAAGGAACATTTCTGTGGAATGCACAAGTCCATACTAATTTTCCAGATTTGGCTGATTTGAAGCAGAAGCCTATTGGTACTGCCAAGTAGGTCTGGGAAATCATTAATACAGCTCAGAAATATAGATGGTCTTGCCTGCTGCCTTTCTGATTTAATCTCAAATTATCCCAACCCACGGGTGAAGGAAAAAATCAGACTCATCGATTTTATTACCATATTTCATCAATTCCAAGACATTTTTACATATTTAACCTCTGAAATTGTGATGTATCTTTAATCTATAGCATCTCAGAATTAATTAGAAACATTTTTCTTTCTTATTGGCATATAAAATAAATGTGTATGCTACTACCGTTGTCATTTTGGATTAGATGAAATGTGATATAGTTACATCTTACTATTCCCTAGTATAATAAATATCATTTCAAATTAGTGAAAGCAAAAGATCTGAATTGTAGAGTGTTTTTAAAATACAGTTTTATTACTTTTAACTAGTCTTAATAGCAGTTTGCGACCTAAAAACCTTAGAGGAATTTTAAAGTATGAATTTGCTAGAGGGATTATATTTAAGTAATAACAGTAAATACAATAAGTGTTTCATATTTACCAAAGTCTATATTATAACCTTTCCAAATGCATTTTTCTTGTTTAGCCCTCTTAGCAACACTACTTGTCAAGGGATTTGAAGGGGACAAAAATCTCTCCCATGACTAAGTTATGAACCAAATGAAAAGCAAAACGAACAGTAAGAGAGATGGGCGATCCAAATATTACCTCGCTGTTGATAGAGCCAATGGGTGAGAACATGGCCTACCGGCAGATAACACAACTGATACAGAAGGAAACAGTAGGGCAGGAAAATACTCGCCAACACACATGAGGCAGGAATAATATTATTCCCATGATAAAAAGGACAGCTGAGGTACAGGTGATGTCTGACAGTCAGATGGTTAATGTAAAAACAAGAGGACTTCGACGGGCTCTCCAGTCATTAATTTGTTCTTTTTCTTCACAAGGATGACTTTCATGCCTGCCCTCCTAATCGCTGAGAACACTGGGCAAGTTGCTTAACCTCTCTGTGCCTCAGTTTCCTCATCTATGAAATGAAGAATAACAATAGGATCTACCGTCAAGGGATGTTATGAAGAAGATGAGGGATAACAGATAACATGCTTGGAAGAGTCTGACAGGAGTAAGCACTCAGTACCTACTGGCCACTGGTAAGTTAAACCATATAAATTTGCCTTTTTCAAGTCAAAAATGGCCAACCATGAGCAACGTCTTAGGTTTCAACCCACTGTCATCTGAAGGAACCACATTTGGCTAACATTTCAGGGTTAAACATGGACTCACTGGGGAATCTTTAACAGAAGTATGTCATATTTATGAAAACACTTCCGTTCTCTACAGTTCTTCAGAATAGAAACTGGCAAAGCCAGAGTTCAAACAAAATGAAAGAAGTTATTCTAATATAATACAGTCCCAGTCAAACGCCTCACCAGATCATAAAGCTATTGTGATGATTAAGGGGACTGGCAGGAAGAGATGTGCAAGGAAGCCACTGTCCATACTGTGTTGTAAACCCTAACAACTTAATTAAACCACTAACAAGCAAGCACCACCTTTCCACTGAAAATTTTTTAGTGCTTCAAGTTTGGAAAGAAAATCAAATATAAATGAGAATTTAATTTATTTTGCTCATCATCCTCAAATGTTCAGAAATAAAGTAGTAGAAAAAAAAACATTTTTAAAATGCTAAGAATGTACTTAAAGACCCCTCCCCTCAACTGCCCTTTTTGTGCAAATCGTGTTTGATTTTTAAAAATTTACTAATGTCCATTTCCATCTTCCAGGTATTTGTATTTCTTGTTTTGTTAGAATCTTAGAGACTGAAAACAACTCTCTTGTGACTATAGTGATCATTTGCATCTTTGACTGCTCAAGACAAGGTTACGCTCACATCACTTTCTTTGTCACAATATTTCTTTACCTGATTTTGTTATGTTCATTAATTCCTTCCATTTCATTCATTTCATTTGTTGGTGTGGGGTGAAGTGTATTATAAATTTAAATACTGAAATACACAATGGATTTTTAAAATTTTTTTATTTAAATTAAATTTAATTTACATATACTGTATTATTAGTTTCAGAGGTAGAATTCCGTGATTCATCAGTTACATATAACACCCAGTGCTCATTACATCACGTGCCGTCCTTAATGCCCATCACCCAGTTACCCAATCCCCCGACGCACCTCCCCTCCAGCAATCCAGTTTGTTTCCTATAGTTAAGAGCCTCTTATGGTGTGCCTCCCTCTCTGACTTTGTCTTATTTTATTTTTCCTTCCCTTCCCCTATGTTCATCTGTTTTGCTTCCTAAATTCCACATATGAGTGAAATCACATGGTATTTGTCTTTCTCTGACTGACTTATTTCACTTGGCATAATACCTCTAGTTCTATCCACGTCATTGCAAATGGCAAGATTTCATTCTTTTTGGTGGCTGACACAACAACAAAATTTTTTAAGTATCCATTTCTTTGTGACTAGTAAATTCAGTATTAACTTAATGGAAAGGGATTCCATTTTATTTTATGCCTCGCTCCTTGTCATTCTGGTTGTCATTAGCCATATTTAGGTATCTGAGAGTAAGTGCCAAGGAAAATATTACACTAATACTCCCCCTTTTCAGTCCTCAAGATAAGTACATATTTCTTATTTTCTCTCCCAATATTTATCACTATTCATTATGGAAATATTTAAAAGTGGAGGCCTTAGAAAATTTATATTCCCCATGGAAATGAGCACAGTTGCAGAATATTATATACGCTCAATGCATAGTTATATGTTCAATGCATAGCTGGTGAATGAATCATCTCTCAAAAGATTCCATACAGCTGAATCTGTGGGGGAATTTCACCCAATCTCAGTTCTGACTTTACAAGGCGACTTGGGGGTTCCTTTCCTGGTGGAAATGACCTTTCAGTGGCATTCTGAGTACCTGAAGAGGAAACTGAAAGCCAAACGTGGGAAAAAGAGGAGAAAACCATCTAACAAAAAAGTAACGAGAAAGACAATAGAGGCATGAAAAAGTAAAAAATGATACTGGAATGAGATGGCTGGCTAAAAGGGTTAAAACCAGGGCCATTATTTAGGAACAAATGATAAGGGGCCATGGAAGATGATGGGACAGGATCAGACAAGCTTACCAGATACCTAGAGGACTTAACACTTAGCAAGCACTAATATTCTTCCAGCAGCAGCATCCATACACTGAATGAATGCTGGGCTGATTGGAATAAACACCCATCCATTTTACCGGAGCAACAACATGGCATTGATGACATAGTATGATTGATGGGCGCTGCCATCTGGACTTTACCACCGTCCTTTTGTTGTATATTTCTATTAGTATCTGTGTTTTTCTGCTGAACCCTCTCACACATTTTCTGTTTTGGAAGCTGTTTACAGGGGAAATTTTAGGAGAGGACTACTTCTGTCAGTTAAGTAACAAATTAGCTTTCCATATAGGCTTTTTTAGATACAAAAATGCAAACCAGATTCTTTGGAAAAATTCTAGATATTAAGGCACTTACTGGTGTTGTAAAAGAAAACTCTTCAAGTTCCAACTTGAAACCAGGTTTTCCTATAGAGGATAGATATAGCCAAAGAACTTCGTATAATCACTTATCTAGAATGTCTAACATGTCCTTAGAGAAGCAATATGAAAAGACACATTCAATAAATATTTATAAATCATACAGTCTCATAAATTTGAGACATTTTACATAGAAAGTTTCTCTATACTAGGAAGAATAGTGCTTGAAGTATTCAAGAAAAAGGCTGTCTATTGAGAGCATTTTTTCTTCTTGTTGTATAACTCTAAATAACATGCAAAGTAGTGAGAAGTGTTGCTTACATAATGAATTGAACCAAAGACCTTCAGAAGCCAACTAAATTTTGAACCTCCCTCCACGTTAATGCATTTGGCTTTGAGGACAACGCATATGTCTATATACCAACTATGTCCCCTAAATTTCATAAGGAAATTCATATGTCTAAATACATACAATAACTTAGCATGACAACATGGTTCTTCATTATTTGTTTATAATTTAAATATAGTAATCCAACATGATATGAGACTAAGACAACAGAATTTTGAATGTGGCTGAGACGGTAAATTTGTGAGCCAAAACCCTTATGTATTATTTTATTTTTGTCAAACACAAAAATAGCAGAAGTAAAGTTACTCACGGCCTAAAGAGATGTTTAAGGTTGGCAAAGGAAACAGGATTTTGTAAAAATCACATCATTGTTCAACATCTATTTCCGTCTTTGTACTTAGTTTGCTATATAACTTGGCCAAGTTTTTTAAGTTCCTTTCACGTTGGCTCTTTCTCCACCAAACAGAAAATTGGCAATTACCCTGTGAGCTAGTACTATGTGTTCAGCAAAAGAATTTGGGTTAATAAGTGGAATTTTAATCCTAGCTAATCCAGGGACCCTATCTCTGTGTATGGAGATTTTGCATTAGTATACGGAAGAACAACTAACTTTCAAAAGACAGATGGCATTAGATTACAAATAACACCAGACTCCTCTAAATAATGTACGGAGGTTAAATGAAAGGACAGCACTGTTTTAACTCTGATATCTTAAAAAGTCTCTGGAAATTAAGTGGCCAGAAAAAAATACCAGACACTTGTTTAAATTTATGTATTTCAGGAAACCTCAAAATATACTAGACTTCAGAGTTACTCACCTTGGTGTTATTTATTCAGAGACACTATGCTGTTTGTCTTTCTGATTGACCCTGTTTCTACTGATTCCAGGTGCCAAGCCTTGGCATGGATGAGTGTCACCATGGGATGCAAGCTCCAAAAGAGCCTGTTGTGAGCTCCACCCATAAGGACATGATCTTATGGCTCCCTACCCAAATGCAAATTAAGAACCCACCATTTGCCAGGCCCTAGAGATGACACAGTCAATAAGGAGCTCATGTTTCAATATTTTCCTATATATTATTTAAGAAAGAGTACTTGCCCTCAGCGAAGTGGCATGAAGAGGCTAGTCTGATAGCTGAGTGCAGACAGATATGAAATCATCTGAAACAGCTAAATCAAAATAGGCTCACTAATCACTGCCAATGAGAAAGGGGTCTCTCTGTATGGCCCCCCCCTTCCATGGGGTCATGCTACAACTTGGGGCTTCCCATGGCGAAATTGCACTGAAGATTTTTATTACATTATAGGCTCCTTTTATATCGAAACTGTGTCCTCTGTAATTTAATAAGTTTCTGCCCAGCCACATAAAGTGCTGCTAATACTAGATGCTCCACACAGTCATTTTATAAACATCCACGGAGAGACTATGTGCAAAGCATAGTGCATATGCCAGGTTTGAGGACAGGGGATGCAATAAGGAGTAAAAGAGAGACCCCGAATCCTAAGGGAGTTACACTTAAAAGGAGAGAGACAGATAAACAATTATGTAATACAAGCTATTCATTATGGGATTATAGAGGAGAAAGCAATTATATTTACTTGCAGGGATTTATTTGTGGGGCAGGGTTATGAAAGCAACAGCACTGAACTGAACATAGGAGAAAGGGCAGAATTTTGCTAAGTAAATGAAGAAGGAGGACGTTCCAGGCAAAGAGAAGGTCATAATTATATTCGTGGAAGTAGGACAGCACCAGATGTTTCCAGAGAATAAGAAATACCATATTTCCTTCTGGCTGGTTAGCAGCAAGAAAAGAATGAGATAATGCTGGGAATGCAGTTTGGAAGCAAAGCAGGAAAATCTGTGAATGTCATGCTTAGGCATATGTATTACACTGTACAGGCATTGGGAAATCAAAGCTAGAATCAATCTTTTTTCTGGGGGCATTCAGCCCTACCCCTCGTGGTAGAGACGAGGACACTAAAATCAGAGAGGGATCTGGCTGAGATCACACAAATGATTAATAGTGGAACCACCGAACATTTTTTAGTACGAGGACATAATGATCTGGTTCTGCTTCTGGAATGTTATTTTTAGAACATATTATAGAATGAGGTAGAATAGGGAGAGATTGAGAATGGGAGAAACCAGTTAGAGAGATCTATCAGCCACTAAACAAGACATAATGAGAACCTGAAATAGGATATACATGAAAACAGAAAGGAGAATACAGATGACAGTGATGATGATGATAGTAGTGATTACTGGGCACTATTTGAAATCTGTTACATGTTAACACATTTTGTTGTCATCACAACCCAACAGGTGATGCTATTATTACCCTATTTTACAGAAGAGGGAATATAATCACAAGAAATAAAGTGATTGCCAAAAATGACAGGAATTCATTGGAGGATGCAGGATTCAAACCTGGCATTCTGGCTCTAAAGTCTAATTTCCAAGCTAATGGATGTGAGAAACCCCATGGACTACAGTCCACAGACAGAACTAGGTACTGATATTGGAGTCAAAAGAGGAGGATTCAAAAGCATGATAAATAAGGTTCAAATTTGGATGACTGGAAAAATTGTATCTCTTTAAAAATGAAAATAGGGTTGTCCCTAAAAGAGTATTTGAGATATATTTGGTTTTAGATGCTGGTGTGATATCAAGGGAGAAAGGCAGGCATTAAGAAATGTAAGAGTTGGGGCACCTGGGTGGCTCAGTCAGTTAAGTGTCTGACTTTTGATCGCGACTCAAGTCATGATTTCAGGGTTGTGAGATTGAACCCCATGGCGGGCTCAGCAGGGCGTCTACTTCTCTCTCCCTCTCCCCCTCTGCCCCTCCCCATGCTCGCACCCTCTCTCTCTCTAAAATAAATAAATCTTTAATTAAAAAAAAAAGAAATGTAAGAGTAAAGCATAAGAGAGTGATTTAAGAAGAGTATACACTGGAAGTGGCAGAGATAAACATTGGAAGTCAACCTTGGAGAGGTGAGAGTTCAAATCCCAGGCATGAGTGAAATCCTCAAGGAAAAAGAACTGAAAAGAACTTATCACTAATGAGTGAATGGAAAATGAGGTCATGAAAGATTCTGAGACCTTTTTAGAGAGTTGGGGAAACGAAGCAAGTGTGGTGTAATGGAATCCAGGAGTAGAACATTTTGAGAAAGGTCTTGTGTTGAGCAAAGACCAATCAAAGAAGGGGGGGATGAGAAAAGGTGATGTGATTTGTAACCAGAAGTCACTGGCGACCTATGATGGGGCTAGTATAGGACAGCTGTGGAGGTAGAAGTCCGTTAGGGACTATTTAGAAAGGATAGGGAGACCATGATATTGGGTACCCTGATGATAAAGGGAAGACAAGGAGGAGGCTGATAACTTGAGAGCAGCAGAGAACGATGTGAGGTTTCAGAAACTGCTGAGAGCCACTCATTATCTGTGGACAAAAGATGTCTATATTGGCCATGTGATTTTTTTAATATCAGCATTAATATAAATCCTAAAGAAGGGACCCAAATTACTGAAAGAATTCAGAGAGAACCTAACATATCCAGAAAATTAAATAATTGTTCAATAAAACCACCAATGAAGTGATGACGATATTAACGCATTGCTTAAATGCAAAGTCCCTAAAGGAATTTTAATTCTGGGTCAATCAGTATTGTTTCTGCACAAAACAGGACATCAAGGAATATAATAGAACATGAAAATATTTAAGGAAGCAAAACTAAAATGGCAAATCATTGTACTGTCATCATCAGCAATATCACACCCATGACCAATCTAGGAAACTGTGTCATCTTTCCTCTCCACCTTGGACATTCTTCTAATACTGCACTCACCAACAATTCTATTAGATTCTTGCTTCAAGCAAAAATATCTTCATTCCCATTTAGATACTTAAAAAATGTTTGCTAGATTAAATCGTGCAAATTACGGCAGACTAAGAAAAGACCAGCTCGGTGTTTGGGATAGAAAAGGTAAGAACCACAATTCCACCCTGCTGAGGGCTTTTATCCCATGGAAAGAAAAGACAGTACATAGCATTTAGGGGCATCAGCCACGGTATCAGAAAGACCTGGCCGCAAATCGCACCTCTCTTTCGCCTGTATAAGCAACCCTGGAAAAGTTATTTAACTTCAATAAGCCCCCAGTTTCCTTCTCTATAAAATAAGGCTAATACAGTTAATGATAATGTTTTTTTTAAGATTTTATTTATTTATTTGAGAGAGAGAGAGAATGAGAGAGAGAGAGAGCATGAGGCGGGGAGGGTCAGAGGGAGAAGCAGACTCCCCGCCGAGCAGGGAGCCTGATGTGGGACTCGATCCCGGGACTCCAGGATCATGACCTGAGCCGAAGGCAGTCGCTTAACCAACTGAGCCACCCAGGCACCTCATGATAATGTCTTCTTGACAGGACTTCTGTGAGGACTATACGAGGTAGTGCATGTAGAGTGTTTAGCACAGATCCTCACACGTTTTAAACTCTATCACTGTTAACTATTATGTTTTCCCCTTTGTCCTGAGAGTAATACTGGAACATACCCTGCACACCACTTCGATGAACCATCTCATCATATTTTTAAGGTTGTATTTATTTATTTACTTACTTATTTATTTATTGAGAGAGGGAACATTTATTTATTTATTTATTTATTTATTTATTTATTTATTGAGAGAGAGAACATGCGAACCAGGGAAGGGGCAAAGGGAGAGGAAGAGAATCGCAAACAGACCTTCCCCCCACAACCCCGCTGCTGAGCACCGAGCCTGATTTGGGGCTCCATCTCATGACCTTAAGATTATGACCTGAGACAAAATTAAGAGTCAGACACTTAAGCAACTGAGCCACCCAGGCGCCCCTCATCATGGCTTCTTCTATCCTCTTCCTCCTCCTCTTCATGCTCATCCTTCATTCTTTCTCCCCCATACCCCCACCCCCATTTTTCAAAAGGAATGAGTATCATAAGGTCTGGTTAAAGGAATAAAACAAAGTGCATTTGTTTGCTCAGGCTACTGTAACAAAAAAAACACAGACTGAATGGCTTCAATGAGAAATCCATTTTCTCACAGTTCTGGAGGCTAGAAATACAAGAACAAGGTGTTGGCAGATGTGTTTTCTTCTGGGGCCACTCTCCTTGGTTTGCAGATGACTGGGCCTTACAGCAATGTGGCCTGCCCTCTCTGCGTGCCTCCCATGCCTCTCCCCTTTGTTAGCAGGACATTAATCATATTAAATTAGAGCCCACTCCTAGGACCTCATTTAACCTTCATCTCCTTTCTACAGACCCCATTTCTAAATATACTCACATTCTGAGTACTGGGAGTTAGGACTTCAACATATGAATTTTGGGAGTACACACAATTCAGTCCATTACAAAGAGGAAAAATATTTTCCATTCTTTAGGTCTATAGATTGCTTAAACTAACTTAGCTAAGAAGAATGCCACTTTTAAGAAATAATGTTGGGGGTGCCTGGGTGGCTCAGTCGGTTGAGCATCTGACCTGATTTTGGCTCAGGTCATGATCTCAGGCCTGGGATCGAGCCCTGGGTCAGTCTCCATGCTCAGTGGGGAGTCTGCTTGAGATTCTCTCTCTCTCCCTCTCCTCTGCCCCTCCCCCTGCATTCTCTCTCTCTCTCTCTAAAATAAAAGTAAATAAATCTTTAAAAAGATAATGTTGAATATTGTTAAATAGATCATTTGTTTCCCTTTGGTCAATATCATTGTTTATAATATAAAACATACATACAAAGAGATGGAATATAATTTCTCTATTGTAAAAAAGAATCCGTTTTATAAAATATGTTTTAATTTACTCTAGTATTTATTTGGAAAAAAGTTAGAATGGCATTAGCATATTTAGAACTATAACAAAGATATTGAGATGAATTCCTAAGAACATTGACTAGATAGATGCATTTCAATTCTACATTGTTGATTAGTGGAAAGAAAATGCCAGTGTAAATACATTGTTTAAATATAAAGCATCAAAAAGGATTTTTTTATGTACAACAACTGGCAAAGTGTAAACACAGAATGTTGATGTTTTTCATGTTTCTCTTAAAATGCTGAATCAAGCTCTGTGCCAGAGGCAGAGGGCCAGGCTATCGGCTTTGACAAGCTCAGCTGAAGTAAAGCCTGCCTTCCAAATGTGAAGGGCAAGGAGCCCAGAAAAAGACCTCATTCCCGCAACTCATGAACACTTTAAGCACTTGACTTTTTCTTTATACTCATCAGCTTTGCAGCATATCTAGAGAAATTATTTTAATATATGAATATGCTTCTGTGAATCTTATAAATGTTCTTTGTATTTAGTAAAGACCAGGCATTAAGTCAGCAGGGACTATCCTTCTCACCTGAATGGGAAAAAAGAGATCTCCAATCCAACCGTTAAACTCTTCCATTATTTAATCAAAATTAAGTTTTTAATGCATAGTTTTCTTTAAATTCTACCTTGACTTTATTTAGTACTATATTTTGAAGAACATCTGAAAACAAATACTGGGATATCATAGAGGATAAGGAGAAATCAAAGAATATGTTAATCTTGATGGCTGCTTATTAATGTCAAAAGAGAATTTGGCACACAATTACAAGAACAACAACAAAAGAGAATTTGGCACAAAGCAAATTTTAAAAAGCAAATGTAAAGATGGTATTTTTGATGGTAGATTTTTAAAAAAATTGAACATCCACCAAGAATCTTTTTTAAAAAGTAGAAAGGTCTTAATTTGATCAGTTTCCCATATAAGTAAAATCATTCTACATTCAAGTGAAAAAATTGAAGAATAACATTAAATGACATAAGATAAAACTCAGCTGGGAATTAACAGTTTGCTGCAATAAAGCTACTACTATTAATTTAACTGTACCAAGTTAGGAAATTCAACTAGGCTACACATCTCCAAATAATTGAATATTGAGAGCTCAATTAGCAAAACAGATCAATTATTTAGTAGAAGAGTCAAAACCTCATAACCACATTATCTTATCTCTCCATTTCCTTCACTAAAGCACTGAAGCTTTTCAAAGTAATTGGACTCTCCAAATGAGGAACAGAAGAAGCCACCTTCACTGACAGGTAGTAATCAGCCCAAATGGGATTTCCAGGTAAAAGTTTATCTGCCTCAATCACGTCCTTGATGGAGGCATGTAGTCTTGCAGTTTGTTTCATGGACCCAGCTATTGGGCCAGTAAAAAATGGAAAAGGAAACCAGAGTGGGAGGTAAAGAGAGGAACAGAAGGAAGAGGAGAGAAAAGCTAAGGCCAATCAACTCCAGATACCCAGAGCGAAATGACATGTTGAAAGAGCCTGAGTCATCCCCAGACTTTCATTTGTATATTCTCCAGGCTTGCTATGGTTAACATTTATAGAAATGGCATAGGATTCCCACTCGTGTGTTGCCAAAAAGCAAAACTGAGCCTCCTGGAAGCAATCTCTAATCAGCAATTATGCTCAGGAATGTAAAGAGGAGGGTATGTTAAAGCAACCTAGCTAATAACATGCACTCGCTCAATGATTTATAATAGACCAGTAACAAACAACACCAATTCAATTTGTTTAACTGTCTGTGTAGCTCCTCAGGGAAGGGAAGACTTACAAATTTTGGTAGGCTGATAAATGATTTGTACTTACTTGGAAGGCTGTGTTCAGTTGTGCATCATTATTTCCTCAGCTATTCTAATAGAAACGCCCTAAGCAAGTGCAATGCCTAGAATATTCTTCCCATCTTACACATATGAATTCAGGCTAGCTTCACATTTGGCAAGGATGGTAAAGTAGATTAAACCATACGAGAATCACCGGAGCAGTGACCCTGATATACTAAATTTAGCAATGTTATAGTTCCAAATAAATTTTCGAAATATCTGCCTATATACACATTTATATTAGACATTTAAATAAAAACATACTTTCTTCAACAAGCATCTGTTAAACACCTCCTCGGTGTCACAGGAAGTACTGCTTGCTAGGAATAAATAAACATGATTCTTGTCTTCAGAGAAGGCGAAAGAGAAAGGAAACTATAATTTTCGTGCCCAATGTATATGAACACAACACTGTTGTGAAGTTGGTACTATTTTCCCCATTTTACTGATAAACTAAGGTTCAAGGAAACTGTTTGTTTATTATTAATTACCCAGTTAAATAACAAAGTATTTCAACCAAGATCTGTCAAACTGCAAATTCCAAGCTGCCTGCCAAGTTTCAGCAGAGAAGATGGGAAGGTAAACTCTTGTAATAAAAAAATTATAGTATAATGAAATGTGTACAATATAAAGTAATAGCAAAAATAGGGTAGTAAATTGTGCTTGGGGTAAAGGAAAAGGATAAATGTCTAGCAGACAATATTTGAACTTTGTCTTTTAAAACATTCTCTGCCACTATTGGAGCATGCACAGCTATGCCCCTATTAAACCTCTGCAATCCCCAAAATACACCATATTCTTCACCCTATTTTCTCTTGACCCATACTGTGTGCTTTACAAGAAATATCTCATCTTTGTCTACCTGGTGAACTCCTACAGTGAAATCTAATCAACTACAGAAGTGAAAATTCATAGAAAATTGCCCAACAATTTATTCATTCAGGAGATATTTATGAGTCCTTACTTATATACTGAACATTTAGAGACAAGAACCAACAAATGCTGACCTGCTGAAAATCTAGTCAGGGATATGGAAAATTAAAATGATGATAATAAAATACTCGCTACCTTAAAAGGAAGCACAAGAGATAGGACAGAAGAGTGGAGGCCACCAAGGGAGCTTCCCCAGAGAACACCCTGGTCTGCATCTTAAAGCCTAAGTATTTGTTGATATGCAGAGAAAGAGAATTAAAAGAAACCTAACTTCTTGGTGTGCTTGTCTTGTTGGAAAATATCATGAAAGTCTTGGCAGCACTGCATTGAATTGTTAATTATGTAATGAACAAAAGAGTTGATTAAATGCATGGGACCAGCAATGCGACATGCAATAACAGTCCCATAGTGTAATTTTTATGTCTTCCCTATTCACCAGCCAGGAGACATCTGACAATGATGTGTTCATTGGAGGAAAGAGAATTCTGAACATAAGACTCTATCATGCTCAATTTGCTCGCAATATCGATTTCCTGATATAATCTGCAAATGAAGGGAAATTTAGTTGATTGGCATCAAAGAGGAGAAATAATCATGACTACATTGACAAATGGAAAGATAACCTCATTCTCACCTGAAACACATGTCTATGGGAAGAACTTTTCTAGAACAGCTTAGCCCAACAAGAGGACATTTATTCTAGGTTCTGTGTTTTTCTCTCCCTCTCCTTCTCTCTCTCTCCCTCCCCTCTCTCGTTTTAATGCATATTATATATTGATATGTGTGTGCACAAATACACACACACACAGACACACACCTTTCTTCTTCATATTCACTGAATCACTGCAGTGAATCGTGACTGGTGTTGAACTATCTCAAGGTGGAACTGAGCTGGCATTTCCTCACTTTCCAATTTTCCCAACCAGAGATGTTAGCATTCACCTTACAGCTAAAAGGTCCACTTTAATATCTAGTGTATATGTTTTTAAAACTACTGATGCCTCTTATTTTAAAATTCAATAGTAAATAATAAGAAACATTTGGGAGGCACTACCTTGTTCTATAACTTTACTTTTGTTAATTATTTTAATCCACACAACGACCCTATTAGGTAAGTACCACTATGATCCCCATTTTACAAATAAGGACCTGAGCTACAGAGAGGTTAAGTGACTTGCCAAAAGTCACATAGCATTCACAAAGGGAAAAAAAATGGTAAAAAAAAAAAAAAATTGGCCATGGTGCTCATTGCCTTTCCCAAGCACTAAGTTCACCGAAGAGAAGTATAAGGACTTTGTGCTTTTTAAGGGGTTAAAAAGGAAAATGACAAACGGTATTCTAGAAAGATAAACAATGTGTATCCTAACAACAATAATTTCCTTTGGACTTCTCTTATCACAACCTTATGTTAAGCATTTTAATTTTCAACATGCTCAGTCCCAAATAGCTTCTGGCTCCTACATCTGAACTATAAGAACAAGCCTGTGATTCACCTACCTTTGCAGTGAAGCATAGCTTAGCTTTGAGGCTTCTCACCTTTGGGTTTAGATTTTCAAATATGAGGATCTTACTTCCATTTTTTAGTGTTTTTTTTACTATCAATGAACACTACATTATTTTTCTGATCAAGCACTTTTCTAAATAAGTTTGCAAATTTATTTGCAAAAATACCAGTGTGTTATGACTATGGTAATGCCATTTCAATTATATTATAAATATCTTCATCAATTAATGATTCTGTATTCAGGTCTATGCTAACAAAGTAAGGTACAGTTATTTTTTTTTTAAGATTTTATTTATTTATTTGACACAGAGAGAGAGACAGCAAGAGAGGGAACACAAGCAGGGGGAGTGGGAGAGGGAGAAGCAGGCTTCCTGCCTAGCAAGGAGCCCGATGTGGGACTCGATCCCAGGACCCTGGGACCATGACCTGAGCCGAAGGCAGACACTTAACGACTGAGCCACCCAGGCACCCAGTAAGGTACAGTTATAAATCAATTAGTAAAATTCAAAAAAGGGAAGGGAATGAATAGCATATAAGTGCTAGAAGGATCTTAAAGAAATACTTACAAAAAATGCATATTCTGCTTAAGATATCTGGATAATTGCTTCAAATCTTTGTTTTCATTGCTGACATAGACCTGCCCCATATAAGATCACTTCATATGATTTTTCATGAAACATCAATGATAAAATCCTCATTATGATGCATATTTTTTAGATATTTAAGCAAAAGGTAAAAATAAAAAGCCTCAATTTTAGGATTTCAGAAGGAAAAATTAGCTAAGTCGTCCAATTAAACAAGAAGTTTATTTTACATTGTTATATTTTAATAATGTGACACCTTGTTTGTTTAGAGAAAAATGTTCCATTATCAACTAGGCATTGAGGAACCAGTACAGAATTTAAAACCTGGGAGAATTTTCATAGGAAACTGAATCTTAATAAAGTGCTGGTATAGTTTCCCTTATAATTTTAGCACCAAAGTATATTATATACTCCCCAACATCTTCTATCTGAGCACTTAGACCCACATTCCTACTGATGTTCTTCAGAAAGACAAACTGAGACATGGGTTGGCAGCTTCCTGGAAAGATGAAAGAGGCTTTGGAGCCCAAGCTGTGCACTGGCCAGATTCCAGATGAGTGGTTTCTTCCTGAGATGAGGCTGAGTCAGCCAGGAATAGTCCAGAGGCAGGAACCGTGAATGGCAAATAAATAAAATGCAGTAAAATGACAGAAGATTAAGGGAAAACATAATATTTGATCTCTAACTTTATACCAAAGACTTGTTAATTATGAAAATCTGGTCCTTTGATTGTGTTTGTTGCATTTATGTTCAGAAGTGGTCCAAGGGAATGAGAAATGTGTGTTACACAGCAAAACTCAATGAGTCTTCTTCATTTCTTCAACATCCTTTCCTCTTAAAATGAAAAGATACTCATTCTGAGAAGTAAACATAAAACTGGTTTATAGGAGTAGGCCCATGGTGCCAGAAAAGAGTTTGCCTTCATTTTCCAAGATAGCTGTTAAAAAATCATCAGCATGTGTATTAGTCAGAGTTCTCCAGAGAAACAGAGTGGTACATATATACATATATATGTATAAAGAGCTTTATTATAAGGAATTGGCTCACACAATTAAGGAGGCTGACAAGTCCCAAGATGTGCAGTCAGCAAGCTGGAGACCCAGGAGAGACAATAATGGAATTCCTTTCCGTAGGTCTGCAGACTTGAGACTCAGGAAGAGTTAATGCTTCAGTCCAAGTCCACAGGCAGGGGGGAAAAAAAAAAAAGTTCCAGCTCAAGGAAGACAGGAAGGAGGAAATTCCTTCATATTTGCAGGAGAATCAGTTTTTTCCTTCTATTCGGACCTTCAACTGATTGGATGAGGCCCACCCACTTTAGGGAGAGCAATCTGCTTTACTCAATCCACTGATTCAAATGTTAATATCATCCAAAATACCCTTACAGATATACCCAGAATAATGTCTGACCAAATGTCTGGACAGTCCACAGTCCCAGTCAAGTTGACAAATAAAATCAACCATTATATCATGGTAAGACACAGGAAGAAAATAAGACAATATCTCACTTAGTCAAACCTTTTTTTTTTTTAATTTCTGAAAGCAGAGTCACTAGCTTATCAAAGGATTGAAGCTAGAATCAGATCACATATATGCCTTGACTCATAGAACTATGTAAATTACACCACACTAGCTTTCAGAAAAAAGTATACTCGAAACTCGAAATGTTCCCTTTTTCTTTCCTTTTTGATTTGTTCTCATTAAACATCAGAATACTTTCTCTAGCAATTTGAAACAATTTTAATCTGCTTTCTAAATTCACACTGACCATCTTTTAAAACTCAGAAAATGAAAACTATTGACAAGCAATCTCATTAGATCACTCCCAAACATCTCCTCTCTCTAAGAAAGATAAAGTGCACTCTGACGCTACATATAACAAATGCTTGAGTTTAGTCTGAGGTGGTCTGTTATTCCAAAGAGATCAAGTAGCTCACAAGAGACAGAAAACCAATTTCAATATTTGTCTTTTGCAGACAAAAAACAAATGATGCAAACCCATGTGAACAAATGTCTTTATCCAAGCCTCAGCCCTTTCTCTTCCTTGGACGATAACAGTAAGCTATCTTATGAGAGGCATGGCCATGCTGACTTGAAGGAACAGGCCCACAACTCAGATTGCATATGGTTGAAATGTTACCCTCATGTGTTCAGTCTTCTCCTTTCTGCTGTCTACAGAGACCATAATCAGTTCCCAATACTGCCTAAAAATGACTGGCAGGCCGAAGGACCCTTGCACAATCTGGACCTGGGATCTGCTACCCCCCTTCTACATGCACTAGCAATGGTGACACTGAATAGAAAAGAGTAAGCATATCTCCAACCCAGTAACCCCCACCCCATAAATTCCCTCATGTTCACCCAGGGCTGACCATGCACAGGCTCCCGTATCAGCATTCATTCTGTACTTACTGCATAGAAACCTGAACGGTATCAGCTCTTAGGATGAAATAAAGTGAAACAGGATGCCCAAAAGAGGAGGATGTTTTTGCGACTGTTTGTATATTTTGAAGAATCAGAAGGCACAGCCTTATTCCTTACCTAGACATGAAAAACATTTTCAACAAAATCCCCTTCACATGGTCTAGGGGGCTCTTCATCATCTGGCCTGCGTCGGCTCCAGCCCCATTTCTTAGGAATCTCACCATCCCCTTCTCCTCTCCCACCACACCGGCCTCACCCCTTTCCACCTCAGGGACTCAACATGCTGCGCCTTCTGCCCAGAATGTCTGTCCCTCCACTCTGTAGCAGGGTGATATATTTTTAAATATTCCCTGATGGTATTTTTCCTTGCCTGCAATTTGAATTTTTCTCTGCAGCTTCTGTTATTAGGACAAATATGACTTTAGCACTTTTTCTGTTGGGAGTGGAGGGCAAATACTTTCCTGGGAATCAGAAAGAGATGATTTAGGATCATCCCTGCCTGACAGGAAGAGAAAATGAAAAGAGAAGTCTGAGGGGAAGAGGGAAAACCCTATACAACCCTCCAACAGAGCCCCAGAGTCAAACAGGGAGATGGGGGGGGGGAGAAAAAGTTGTGATTGTAAAATTTGCAAATAGTTCAATAGAATTCTAGAATAAGGGAGTTTGCTTACATACCCCAACACAATCTCCAAAGATACACGCCTTTCAGAGGAACCTTGAGGGTGTCGTGGGGCCACTGTGTGGAACATGGTGCCTGAATGACAAGAACAGAAATGACTGAGGGAGGAGCCAGGTGGATGGGCCTGAAATAGCTCTCCATTTCCTCTCAGCCTGTGCATGGCAACAGAAATCCCTCTGTGACCTATTGGTGGATTCAGAAGACAGCTGAAGCTCCAAGTTCCCTATGAAAGCTGTGATCTTCTAGCAGAATGACACATGCTCAGTTCCCCAAACCAGGAGTCGAAAAAGACTTCAACAATACTGTATTATGTACTTCAAAGTTGCTAAGAGATTAGAACATAAATGTTCTCACCACAAAAAAGAAATGATAATTATTTCAGGGGATGGAAGTGTTAGCTAATGCTTTGGTAGTAATTTTATTACAAAATATAAATGTATATCAACACATTACATACCTTAAACTTAGCATTGTACATAAATTCTATCTTAATAAAAAAATTAAAACATGGTAGGTAATCGGGCTGCACTATCGGCCATCCAAAACCTAAAACCTGTTCCGTGTCTGAGAAAATGAAGTTCCCTCAGTTTAAGCAATGTTTTGAGTTTCTGTTACCTGCAGATGAACTCATGTCTTACCCAACACAATAGTGTGGACCTCTCATTGACTTTCTTTTTTTTGTAGTGTTCCATGATTCATTATTTGCGTATAACACCCAGTGCTCCATGCAGAACGTGCCCTCTTTAATACCCATCACCAGGCTAACCCATCCTCCCAGCCCCCTCCCCTCTAGAACCCTCAGTTTGTTTTTCAGAGTCCATCATCTCTCATGGATCATCTCTCCCTCTGATTTCCCCCCCTTCATTCTTCCCCTCCTGCTAGCTTTTTTTTTTCTTTTAACATATATTGTATTATTTGCTTCAGAGGTACA
>NC_138380.1:67792666-67838499 GCF_054177405.1 Leptonychotes weddellii | reverse complement strand
TTTATAAATAAATGTATTGAATAAATATGTCAAAGAAAAATTAATAATAAAGTTATACATGAATATTGCAAAAAAACAAGATGATGGTATAAATTTACATACGTTTGGAAAATAATGTGTCTGTATCGATGACACTGTGTGTGTTAACATTATGTGTTGTTTCCCACTACTGGTATTAATGCTCCCTTGGCTGTTATAGAAAAGAGAATCATAAGCCACTAGGTTCTGCCCATTAACAACTTCTAAAAAGTGTAATTCAAAAATATTCTCTAGACACCATCAAAAGTGACATTTGAAAACTAAGAGACAATGATCTATGTAATGAATCTTTATTTTGCTGAAAATCAGGAATAGTGAACTGCTGTAGCAGCAATTATATCAGCTGTCGAATTACAGAGTGAAATCCTCCTTCCTTCCCAAGCAGCTGCAAAGTTTGAATTTTAATTATTATATTATGCCTGGCCCAAATAAAGGATGTAGTAAGAGAATGGAATTGAAGAAAAATGTTCATGGGGAATTTTATGGAGAAATTCTGAAATAGATACTTAGGGATTTTGACAGTATTATTATTATTATGAGATTTTTCCTATTTTTTGAGTGTCATAGAGGGCCAACCATCTTATTCCTCTTGCATATTCCTCAACAGAACCCCATCCCATGAAAACAGATTTGAGATTATGAACTGACATCTGAACCATGTAAGCTGAGCTGTGTGGAAGAAAAGGCAAGCACCAGTAAGTGCCCATCATTAGTGAAATTTTAATCCCATTTCTTTCATGACAGCCTGGGAGTGAGGCTGTGCCAGATTCAAAGAACATACTCAGCACATGAGGGTGGCTGAGGTGTAGAGAGAATCTAGATTGAGAGCAGGAACCATGTGCATAGGGTTCTGATCATGGATCTCTGACATGTATATGTGATCTATATCTATTTATATAATCATGTCTATAGATAGAGGAGAAAGGACTAAGACACCTTTTCTTTCTTATCTCATAGGTCCCCTTACTGCTCTATTTCTGTAGATTTTTATGCAAGTATATTTTCCCATGAGAACTGCTGTTCTTTCACTGTGAAAGACCGGTAGCAAATCTTGTATTAGATGCAAATTTTTAACTATGAAATTGAAAATTAGGTCTATACTAAATACTCTTGTCCTTTACCAAATACTCTTGGCCAACTGTGAATCACACTATATCAGCCTTTTATAAAAGCAAGAAACCCAAGGGTCCTCCTCTCATTTCTCTCAGGCTCTATAGCCAATCTGTAACTGAATTCTGTAGACTTTGTTTTTCCTGAATCTCTCAAATTTCTTCACTCTTCTCCATTTTGCCTATAGATAACCAGTTTTGAACTATTACTTATTTGCGTGGGTCATTGTAATAAGGAAGTGATTTATACAACTTTTTTTTTTAAGATTTTATTTATCTATTTGAAAGAGTGAGAGCAAGTGGGGAGAAGGAGAGGGACAAGTTCAGTGCGGAGCCCTACATGGGGCTTGATCCCATGACCCTGAGATTATGACCTGAGCTGAAATCAAGAGTTGGACGCTTAACTGAGGGAGCCACCCATGTGCCCTGATTTATGTAACTTCTTAAGTCATGTTTTTATGGGAATCAGAGAAGGACTTGAGGTTAGACATGGTAGGCAGTCAAATGATTGCCACAGAATAAAAAAATGGTTAAATCTTGGAAGCCATCTTGTTAAGTCTGTCGCTTAAAAATTAGGAAACTGGGGCCCAGGTGGAAAAGTCTTGTCAACGTTAATTTAGTTATTTAGTGTCAAAGCAATAGATAGCTGTTCTTTGGAGCCCCAACGGGGGGTTGGAGGAGAGGGGAGGCAGGATATCATTTTGATTAGTGATATGTGGTGTAGAGTTGAGAGGCCTGGCCTTGACCCTTGGTGCTGCCACTTAGTAATTATATGGTCTTGGATGATTTTCTAAATTTCTTCGTTCTATTTTGTTCTTCAGCATCTTATCCTTATGTATGTCTTTCCTCCTCAGCTTCTTCACAGGATTAGTTTAAATATCAAATGCTGCAACATAAGGAAAGTACTTACATAGTGTTTGATCACAGTGAGCATTCAGTATGTCCTAAAGTTATATTTACTTTTTTTGTTGTTTAAGATTCAAAAGGTTTGAGATATGTGAATGATTTTTTTTCCAAATTGTGATCCAAATATTACATTGTTTCACAGCTGGGAAGGTCTTAAACCCAACCTCTTAATTCTACAAATAAGGGAACTGAGGTCTAGAGACATGAGATGATGTGTCCGAGGTTATATAGTTAGTTGATGCTGTGATGTACACAGGAGAGAAGCTCCAGTTCCTACTAAGATTCCTTAGGGGGAGACACACCCACATTTCTTTCCTCCATCTATCAGTCTTATCAGTGACATGGCATACACAACCCGAATTTATTTTGAACTCTGCCAGAGGAATCCTTTTGCATGATGCAGATAACACACATCTTTGTAGCAGTTGGACGAAGTATAAATGGCTTGTAATAAACTGTCACTATGTAATAGTTCAACAAACTTAGAAATGTTATCCAGCTTTTGCAGGGAGTTAAATGAGATTTCCTTCAGTCTATTTCATCTTTAAAACATCGTGACTATTTATTTCACCACATATATAAAATAAGACGTAAGTACAAAGTAAATTGGGGACTAAAATTTAAGAACCAGAGATGATGGTTTCCCATTCTTTAAACAGATTTCATATCATATTTGAAAGTATAAATGAAAATTCATATTGAACATGAAATAGACATTTATATAATAATGTAAGTATGATAGATGGGGAAAAATTACCTGGAAATCTGGGCAATATGCTTAGACCAGAGAGTCTACTTTTTGAAAGAAGAATAGCAAAATTTCTGTGAACTCAAAGCTTCTCCATAAAACGTCATCCGAATTGGATTGATTCTCTAAAAGGTAATATGCCAATGAGTCAACAGTGGGGTTACTAGGAAGGTAGCTACACAAAATAGTTTTGGCTACAATTTAATTACAATCACATTCAACTTAAAAAAGACCCCTTTTCATAAGACACATTTTTTTTCTAATGAATCATTTCTCAGTATAAATCTCTGCTTTCTAAAGAAGGTGTCCCTGAAATTTATAATCCACAGGACAAGAGGAACACACCAGGACCATCCTGGACAAACTGCGGTATATGGTAACCCCATTTCTGCTGTGGAAACAACCAGTTAGAATAATGTGTAACTGGAAAATGGGTGACGTTGATTTTTGATGCCTTCCTCTTTTCCTATTTAGGCTTTTTCTGATGTTTTCTCTCTCATTGTGCTCCTGGCTCTCTGGACACTCCATCTGATCCTGCCATCTCCAGGGAGGGCTTCACGTTCCCATGTTGTTGTTGTTGTTTTTCTTCAGGGGAAGGCCGCTCTTGTTCTCAGTGCTCAATTTTCAGTAACATATCTAGAAACTGCTCTAGTAAACCAGTTCACACTGTGTAGCTCCAGACTTGGTGCAGAGGAAACCGTTCAGTGTTTGGGCTTCGGTTCCCTACGCTAGCTAGCTATGTGGCTCTGGGCAAGTCCATAAGCTCTCTAAACTGTGCTTTCTCTGTAAATTTCTGTGTGAAACTTCTTTATGGGCTTAAAGTGGAAGGAGGTGAACCCTTCTAGAGATCCAACTTGGAGAGCTATGAACTTCAGGATCTATCCTTTACCCCAGTTTTAGTAGCTTAAGCCAAGAATGTGACATTTTATCTCCCAAACCAAATTGTTTTTTCACAGAACATCACTCCTTCCATTCCTTTTGCTCCTTTGCTTGGAGCCAGTTGCAGTTCTCCAGGGTCTAAGATAGTGACAGAGGAAAGACATCGTACAATTGCAATTCTGTATCTTAAAGATCAATACTTGGCTTGACTAGGATCGTTGAGCACCAGGATGTTGGCTTAAATGTACATTGCTGAGGCTCACCAGCAGACAGAAAAGGGCCTCTTAAGATGTTACCTATCAAAGAGAAGGGATTGCATTATGATGGAAAGATGGGGAAGGTGTTTTTCTCTTTTTAAAATGATTCTTCAGAATGTTTATTTGGGAGCTTTTTAATTTTTTTTTTGTCCCTATTGCCCCCAAAGACATCAAGACATTAATAAAATCTATAGTGTTGTATGAAACACTAATTTCTGTTTTCTTTTAAGTGACCATAGAACTTAAGTGGCTACTGTTACAAAAAACATGATCTTACAAAACAATACCTGATTTAAGAAGTTCTTTCAAGAATTAAATGAGATATTGCCAGTACCAGGTATATGAATGGTTGTTTAATTGTGAGGTTTCTTCTTCTCAGTATTTTTTTTTTTTTTACATCCCACCTGAAGTTTTCATTTCAAGATACTGGAAAATGATCTAACAAGTCTTGTAGTACTTAATGGGGGCCATTTCAGAGGACCTGACAGAGTTTTGGGGAGATACATTTGGGCTCAGAGAGGAAAATATTGCTTTTCTGCCAACAAACCTTTTATTATGAAAAAATTTCAAATATACAGAAGGGTTGAAAGGATTGTATGGTGAGTACCCATAGTCCTCATCCTGATTCTACAATTAATATTTTGCTATGTTTGCTTAATCACATTATCTGTCCATCTGTCCCTATCTCTCTCTACCCATCAATCTATCTCAGATTTTGAATGAAATTTCAAAGGGAGTTATAGACGTTTGTACACTTAATTCTAGACCCTTCACCATGCATATAATTAATGGGTTTTATACTTGTTATGTTCCTATTTTTAAGGTGCATTTTATACACAGGGAAATGCATACATCTCAAGCATACCATTTGATGAGGTTTGACAAATGCATGCACAGGTATGATCCAAACTCCTATCAAGATATTGAATATTACCATGACTCCAAAAAGTTCTGTTCTAAGTCAGCACATACTTATACCCCTCACATTCAGGATGTACTCATTATGGTGATGTGTTTCACTACTGAGATCAGTTTTGGTTTTTTGGTAGATCTTCATATAAATGAATTCAATCCATGTATACTCTTTTGTGTCTGGCTTCTTTCACTTGCATAATATTTCTGAAATTCATCCATGTTGTTGTATCAGCAGTTCAGTCTTCTTTATTGCCAATACTAAAGAATTGCCTTTTGAAAGCCTGTGTAATTCTTCCTGTGCTCAAGAGTAAAGCCAACCATTTAAGAAACAAAACAAATAAGCAAAGGGGAAAAAGAGAGAGGGACAAATCATGATACTGACTCTTAACTATAGAGAACAAACTGATGGTTGGTTACCAGAGGGGAGGTGTGTGTGTGGGGGGGGAATGGGTGAAACAGGTGATGGGGATTAAGGAGTGCATTTGGTGTGATGAATACCCAGGTGTTGTATGGAAGTGTTGAATCACTATATTATATACCTGAAACTAATATAACACTGTATGTTAAATAACTGGAATTAAAACAAAAACTTGAAAAAATACATAAAAAATAAAAAACAAAAATAGGTTTTAAAACAGAAAAAAGGAGTAAAGCCAATCTAGAGCATTTTTTAAACAAAGTGGGGAAAAACTATGGGTATATTTTTTCCCTGAGTTTTTGTATATTAGGATCTGCTGTGTCAGGGTGTTTTTCTTAGTTGTCCTTCAGACTTTTAACTTCTACTTGTCCTTTCTACAATAGGAATTTGCTCATTAGGTAAAGAACTTGATTATTTCACGGGGTGGGAAATATTTAGCCTTCCTCACTTGTTTTCCTTTGCTCCCTGAATATACTTGCCACGTCCAGACAGCTGTGGCAATACACAAGGATGAAGAGGTGCGAACAACATGTATAACTGTTTGCCTCTGTCAGGAAGCTGATGTGATAGTGGTGGGAGTATCGTCCTTTGACTGTAAGAATTTTTCCATTAGTTCCAATGCTAACCCACCGAAAGCCTATGAAAAGAAAGCTTGACAAAGAGCAGCCACGTTTTGCAACTGATACTGAGTATGGATAAATGTGTGGCAGGAGTGAAAAAGAGAGATAAACAACCAATTACCTACTGTAATACCAAGGATATGAAATTGGCTCTAGTTAAGTCCTAAACTTCTATTAGAAATATGTGCCTATGTGAAAAAATTAAAGGAAAGTTGTTGAGATTATTAACAAATGAAATAAAATGAAAAAAAAAAAAAACCCACTGCTTTATTGAAGCCGATGGAAGCAATATATTTGACCCAGTCGAATCAATGCTAGAGCGAGATACCTATACTCTAAAGGATATCAGGGACTGGAGAGGAGGAAGGAAGTAAAAAAAAAAAGTCCTCCAAGAAGTTGTCTTAACCTCTGTGACAGAATTTTTGTCAAAAACTTTCCTTTACAGGGCGCCTGGGTGGCTCAGTTGGTTAAGCAACTGCCTTCGGCTCAGGTCATGATCCTGGAGTCCCAGGATCGAGTCCCGCATTGGGCTCCCTGCTCAGCGGGGAGTCTGCTTCTCCCTCTGACCCTCCCCCCTCTCATGCTCTCTCTATCTCATTCTCTCTCTCAAATAAATAAATAAAATCTTTAAAAAAAACAACAACAAAAAAACCCCCAAAAAACTTTCCTTTACAGATTAAAGGAAACAAAGCCAAAACTCCATTTTCCCACAGCTACTCTTTTTGTTTCTTTGGTATTTTTCTGTTTGTTTTCTAACTTTGGTGAAGGCGTGTCCTTTCTCTTCATTTTCTTCATTTTTAATTTCTGTACTCTTCAGAGAGATACTTTTGTAAAATAAATTAATAGAAAAATGAAATGTACAAAATAAATAATACAAGTCCATAGTTTTTATTAGATTAAATGGATATTAAATTACACTTCCAAATAACTATAGAAGTTTAGAAACACATCGTCTCAGTTCCTCTTCTATCCTGTTGTGGACCTGTACCTCACAGTCATGGGCAGCAGGGTGGGCAGCGTTGACTTACATCAACTCTTACTGTGTTTTGAAAATTCATATCCCAGAAGAGAGAGATAATTTTGAACAAATTCATTCTTTTTTTTATAAAAAGATTTTATTTATTTATTTGAGGGAGAGGGAGAGACAAAATGAGCGAGAGAGCAGGAGAGGGGGGAGGCAGAGGGAGAGGGAGAAGCAGACTCCCCGCTGAGCAGGGAGCCAGATGTGGGGCTCGACCCTGAGATCATGACCTGAGCCGAAGGCAGACACTTAACCGACTGAGCCACCCAGGTGCCCCCAAATTCATTCTTTAGAATGACATTACTCTCTCATTTCCAACTCCTAAATAGTTTACTGGTCATTGGTGGCTTCTCTATCATAAATAAATAATATGCTTAATTTTATAGTCAGGATAAATTTACAGTTAACATTTTATGACAAGCTCATATTTTCAATAAAGCAGAGTTCTTAGTACAGAATTATAACCTGAAAAATGGTTGCCCTTTGTGCTAGAACTATAAAAAATACCATAATCAATGAATTCTTTTAAATAGACATTCTCTTGCATATATGGTTATTTTGATTTTCCTAAATACATTGTCTATTAGGAAAAGCTAAACAGAGGATACGTCATCTCCCTTCTGCTCCCCTCCTTGCCCTACTAGCTGTTGCTCAACTCAATAGACATTGTCCAGTTCCTCTTTTTTCGGGCTTCAACTGCCATAGATACACCATGCCTTTCATGAAATATCAAAGCGGTAAGGGTCTTCATAATATTTTCACTACTACCTGACAGAAATAAATCTCTTTATTGTTCTTAAAAGACACATCAAAAAGATAAAGTGCAAATACTTCCAAAGCAATGTTCACTTATCTCTAAATCTGCAAAGACTTATCTTCACACCAGGCGTGTTAAAATAGACAGGAACTCCAGCACTTCAAAAAAAAGCCAAATTAGAAATTTAGTTTTGGAGTTCAGAGCTTAGAGCCTTCACCCCCCAAATTTATTTGCAGAGCCCAATAAAGTTTAATAACTTTGCTTCCTAACAAAGTTGTTTCAAAAATAAGTGTTATCTTTTTCCATATTGAATGTGTGATTTATTGTATTTAACTGGTTATGTAATGAGATCTGGCATGAGGATTGATTAGCATATTACTGGGTCAATCAGTATCATAAAAGGTTAAAGAGTGAAAAACTGAAAACCTGAATTCTCCATTAGAAGAGTTGAACAATGAAGTGGTGGAGGGAAGAGTGTTTATTAGGTTTTGTCAGTCTGTGTTTATATTAGTGTTGGATGACATCATAAACAGTTCATAAATAATGTACAACCCCAGCTTATTTCTTCTTGAAATGTAATAAACAGGGCGCCTGGGTGGCTCAGTTGGTTAAGCGACTGCCTTCGGCTCAGGTCATGATCCCGGAGTCCTGGGATCGAGTCCCACATTGGGCTCCTGGCTCGGCAGGGAGGCTGCTTCTCCCTCTGACACTATCCCCTCTCATGCTGTTTCTCTCTCTCTCTCAAATAAATAAATAAATAAAATCTTTAAAAAAAAAAGAAAAGAAATATAATAAACAGTGACTCTTTTCCAGTCTCTGCATCTCTGTGTGTTTAATGGGCCTTGCTGGGGTTAGTACTGTTTTTAGCAGAAACTCATTACATTGCAGACATTTCTGGAGTTGGATGTAGTAGCAAAGAAAAACCCTTGGAGCAGAGATAACCAGTAAGAAGGAAAAGTAGCAGAGAAAATGACTAGAAACAAGATCCCAACCAGCCCGTCAGTAGACAGCATAATCTTTGTGGCCTCAAGGAACAATGTGGTTGAAATAGGCTGATGTAGAGCCAGAGAAGGGCTTATTATTTATTTTGTTTATTGTCTCTCTCTCCCCACTGGAGTGTAAAAGTCCATGGACATGAATTTTTGTCTTTTTTTTTTTTATCACCCCTGAGTCCCCAAGTGTTTGGCACTAGTACTTGTTCAGTAAATATTTGTTGAATGAGTGAATGAATGCCTTGTCTTTCTGGATGGATGGGTGGGTGGGGGGACATCCTTTCTATATGAAGGACTACTTCGACCACCATGAAATACTGGAAAGGGACTTGGTTCTGGTAGCTTTTTACATTATATTCTCTCTCCAAACAAAAGGAGCTTAAACATTCTTAGTTAATGTAGGAATTATCTTTTCATTCAAGAGGGATTACCAGGAAGGATCTAAGTAACCAATGGATCCACTTGAGTCTATTTGTATCTGAGGGAGAAATGTTTAGGTGAATAACGCTCCCGTTTTGTCTCTTTGTTTTGTTTTCATTTTTTTCTGTAAACAAATCCGCACCACTATATCAAGATAAAAAATGAATAGTGAGAGTGCACTGACATGTTCTTCAGAGCACATGAGGACTGGGTCGTACTGGGGTGGAACAAGGTTAGTTAGCCTCCCCCAATGGCTCTAGACCAAGCGGACAATGTGTGAGGATTTGGAGGTACAGCAAAAGCACCTGAACAGGAACATTGATATCAGGCAAGGATTAAGGGTTTCATATGATTACACAGGACTTTTGACCTTCTGATATTCTTCAGTCACAGGAGTTGGTAAAGGAAAGCTGTTAGTATCAGAGGAGTAAAAAATAAGTCTTGTTCTAGACATCAACTGGATACTCTGTATTGGCCAGCAATTTGATGATAATTCCCTAATTGTTCTCAACTTTATTTATTTTTGCTTTAATTCCCAACCTTCATCAAATCTCCATCAGTAATGGCATTGTGTCTGGAGTATAACATGATAATTAGATGGGGGATTCTTTAACATGAGATTTAACAATCTTAGATCCTATCTTCCCATCTGCCCAGACCCCTAATAGCAGGACAAAGGGACACAAAAAAGCTAAGAATAATCTTAACTTTCTAGTTTCTGGATAAGATGGAAGATACAGTGGGATCTTTCCATGAGTAAGTGACCGTATTTAATGGTTGACAGTCTGGAAGATAAGCTAAAAGTTAACATGATTTCCTTAGAGAGATTTCAGATTTAAAATATGAACACTTCTTTGGGTAGAAATGTGGATGCTGTGAGTCTGCCATGAACTTAGATATTTTTTCTGTTTAATTACTTCATGTTTAATATCAAGTATGTTAGTCTAAGTAACTGTAAATTCTCTATTTATCTATGTCTATAGGCCAATTTCAAATCATGTCCAGAACACACACACACACACACACACACACACCACTCCTCCACATAAAAGATAAATAAGCTCAATCAAATTAACTAAATTTAATTCACACACTAAATACCTGTTGTTCAGTAAGGAGGGGCATGGTTACAAATCTTAATCCAGATTCATCCTGGATTATAGGTAAAGTAACAAAGAGTTACTTTAAAATACTCAATCTCTCCATCCAAAAATAATGAATGTTTTTATTTATTCAATTCTTCTGTTACACATCTAAATTAGTGTTTATAGTTTTCTTCTTTTTAAAAGATTTATTTATTGAACACTACATCTGAAACTAATGATGTATTATATGTTGGCTAATTGAATTTAAATAAAAAAATGAAGATTTATTTATTTGAGAGAGAGAGTGTGTCCATGAGCGGGGGGGGGAGGGGCAGAGAGAGAGAGAGAGAGAGAGAACCCTCATGCTGACTCCCCACTGAGTGTAGCCCTACGCAGGGCTCAATTCCAGGACCCTGAGATCATGACCTGAGCCGAAAGCAAAAGTTGGATGCTTAACTGACTGAACCACCAGGCGCCTCTATAGTTTTCTTCATGAGGATCTATATTTGTTTTTCACTTTTAAGTGATTGATGTCTTCGGCATTGCAGTTTTCTTTGTTTTTGTATAAGGGAGACATTGAGTTTTTGCATATATGTCTGTGCCCAGTTGCTTTGTGGATATCTCCCTTGAATTTTAATTATTTTTAATATAGTCTCTTGGGATTTTATAAAAACAATGATATTATGTGCCCCAAGTAATACATTTGACTAATTTCTAATGCTAAGTAACTTTCTCTTGCCCCATGGTTTTTGAGTTGTGCACACGTGAGTCAGCCATGGGTAAGTGTGTATTCTTGCCTGGGACTTTAAATCTTGTGGAAATAAAAAAAAAAGGGAAAGGACAGGAAGAGAGATCATTTGCTGTGGTTGCAGAAGACTGGAGGGCCAAGTAGTGTAATGATGACTGATAACATTGAGGGTCTCCCCAACAGATCATTCCTATGAAATAATCTTGGATTTCTTCCTTCCCTTCCTTCCTTCCTTCCTTGGATTAACCCTGTTTATTACTTGTAGGAAACAAGCACCTTCTCAATCTCGATTATTAATTTATTACCAGTCTACTCTTTCAGTGTTAAAGGGGGACGAACAGATCATGACTCCCAGGCATCCTACCAAGTAGGCGGATCACCTGAGGGGCAACCTGTATCCACTCACAAATTCATCTCACATTAGCGGTGAGGACTCAGGTGTCACCCCGAATTGTTATTTTACTTACTCATAAGTTTAAGGCATAGATTTCTTCCTTTCTTAATTTCCTTCCACATAGAGTTCTCTGGCTTTCCAGTTGATTCTGTGAACACTCCACTATCCCTCCAATTAGTTCCTTTACTGTGTGAATTAATCAAATTTACAGTTTCATTGAAAATGGAGATTGGAAAAGAGTCCTGACTGGGGGTGGAGAGATGCAACAAGGCCAGAATTCAGAGAACAGTGATTAGATCTGGGGCAGCATAGGATGTCTGGATTCACTCAGTAGTAGGGAATAGATTAGAATGACCAGTCAGAGAAGATTAGAGAGGGCTTTAGGTTAAGAAGCTTAGGCTAAGAAAATAGCCTATGGGCTTTATGAGCATATGAGGACTTTTCATAAAAGTGTGAGTTGAAAACATTAGTTTTAACAGACTATAAAAATGGAACTTTTCTTACCATAATTTCAGTGGAAATTGAGAATACTTTAATAGGGGTTGAATATGTACTTCGGATCCTGCAGGACTATGCAAAGCATGCTAGCATATTGGAAACCTATTGCTTTTAGTTTCGTGAATGCTCACTTCCATCTCTTAAGTGTGTGGGGATGAACAGACCCGAGGGAGTTTCTCTGAACAGGGGTGCCTGTGGGTCTATTTATCGACCTTACAGGGGGCGCTATGGACAGTGTCCTGATAACTGCAGTCAGCAGTCCTCAGAGAGACACTTTGGAAAACCTACAAAAGTGCTCCCCAAAAGAGGGGCGCCTGGGTGGCTCAGTCAGTTAAGTGTCAGACTCTTGATTTAGGCTCAGGTCATGATTTCAGGGTTGTGAGAGCAAGCCCTGCATCGGGCTCCATGCTGGGCGTGGAGCTTGCTTAAGATTCCCTCTCTCCCTCTGCCCCTCTCTGCTTGCATGCTCTCTCTCTTAAAAAAAAAAAGTGCTCCCCAAATGAGAAATGAATGGAAATAAAACAGTATTTGTGCATCCATCACATCCAGAATGAGGAATGCCTTTTGTTAACCACCTGTCACAACTCTTTTTATCTCTCATTACATTTTTTCCGGGTCCTGGCTCTTGAGGTGTCCGTTAGAACAGCCGTAAGTGGAGGAGAAAGTGACAGAGAAATAGAGGAGAAGCAAAAAAGTCCCCACCCTCCATTGCAGGCTTACATCTGATACAGACCCTATCAGGGGTGGGGAGGTGGGAGAACGGAGAGGAAGATTTTTAAATTGTTTTGGACCAGATTGAGACTGTTTGTGACCAAAGGGCCTAGAAAATTTTCTGATCTGCCTGTGACTTGTGGCAGATGCAGGGAGAGAATTAGTGCATGAGCACGTTTGAATGTAGAAGAAGGAATAATGCTATTTTCCACTTGCACCCTATTGAGTCCAGCTCCCTGAATACAGTATTTACATATTGTTGTGCAAAGGGGAAAGTTTAGTATGAGGAGACAAGGGGAATCAAATCAGATGGGATGTAATAACAGCTAGCTAGCCCTGAACTTCTAAAACCTTAAAGCTGGTGATGATGACAGAAAGAAATGGACAGATGTGAGAGAGATTTAAAGGACACATTTTTTCTTCTTCTTCTTTTTTTTTTTTTTTAGATGATGGCTAATTGAATTGAACAAGAAGATAGAAGATTAAAAGATTAGTTTGAGGTTTTAAGCCTGGAATAATGGTGGCACTATTTACAGAAACAGAGTAATCAAAAGGGTTTCCATTATTAGGAAAATAAGAAATAAAAGGGAAAAAAAAGAATGTGTTTTGGAAAGTGAAACTAAATAATGAGAAGGGAACTATTCAGAGGTCTTTGGAAATCAGAACAAAGAAGAGCAGGTAGGTCTTCATAGAAGGGAGGGAAGGGGATGATACAACTTGTATCATCTCTAACACTATCTGAGAGTGCTGAATAATGATGATAATAATACTAGTAATAAATTATATCATTGATGCTTGCAGGAATAGTAATGGACTTACTGTATGCCAGGCACTATGGAAATGCTTTAAATGCCCATATAGTAGCATTCTTAGGTTTATGGCACTATTTACTTCAAGAGAAGGAATAGGAGACTTATCGCTGAAGTCATTTATTTATTATCGGTTAGACATCCTGGTACCAATGGTATCCTAAAAGAATGATCACATATGGAAATGGCCAGTTTCCCAAAGAGATACACAGACAAGGATATGACCGCTCACATATAAAATTTCAGTTAGACAATGCTGGCTAACATTTTCTACCCAGATGCTCTATTTGCTTTTGTCATGTGTTGTTTGAAATTTGAAAATTTCTTCTTTCATTTATTACTTTTAAAAATGCATATTGTGATTTTGGTTTCCATATTCTGATTTATTGTTTTCTCTGAAACTCATGTTCCTATTTCTTTTCTTAAAATATAAACTTTGTATTTTAGAAATGTTTTGTTTTTACAAAAAAGAAAAGTTTTTGGGTCTTCGTTCTGGTTCACAGAGATCTTAACATTTTCAAGCTAGCTATGTGTTTTGGTTTCCCTTTTAATATTTTATCAATTACTATTCTGTTTCAGGTGTATGGGCTTTAAAAGCATGAATTTATGCCTTGTTGCCTCAACTGAAAGTTTTTGTGTCGTACTCACAGTGAAGTTGTATACTAAGCAGAGTTTCAACTGTTTTTCACAAGTCAGCTATTAGTGTTTGAAAATTAATTATTGTATCATGTTGTTGTACAGTGATAATCCAGAGACATTTTTTGTCTGCTAGGTTATTTCCCTCTGCACTCAATGGCCTCAGGTCAGGTTCACTAAATACTGCTTGTTTTACTTCCTATGTAATTCTCAATTCACTGCATTACAAAAGATTCCTAATTTGTCTCCCTACTTTCAGCTCTGCCTCCAAAAATATATGTGCATGCTGTTGCAGATCTGATGATGTTATTCACCATCATCCCCAGGTGGATTTCAGGTCCTTATCCAGGCACTTGGCCTCGCACGGTCGGATCTGGTCCCATCTCTAGTCTTACCCTTTACCCTTCCAAATTATCTGTTCTCTATATGCCTCATGCCCTTCCTCCTACCTGCAATTCTGGCTACCCTTTCCTTTTCCTGCCAGGCCTTTAGAATCGATCTCAGGTATTCTCATTAAACTCTAGCTTGGACGAGGAGCTCTGCTGGTCCTATGGACCATTGAGCCTTGTGAATTTTTTTTTATTAAATCATTTAGTGTTAGAATGGAGCTGGTCTCTTTACTATAATATCTTTCCAATTATGCTCTACTCCAGGATAAGAATCTTGTCTTACTCATTTTTAAATAAACTTTTTATTTTCAAATAATGTTAGATTCACAGAAAAGTTGCAGACAGAGCAGAGAATCCCTGTAAAGTTCCCACCTATTTTAGTTTCCCTAAGGGTATTATCTTCCATTACTGTGGTATATTTGGCAGATCTAAGAAATCAACATTGACACATTACGTGAACTAAACTTCAAACTTTATTCAGATTTTACCAGTTTTTCCATGAATTTCCTTCTGTTCCAGAATCAGTCCAGGACACCACATTGCATTTAGTTCTTTGTCACCTTAGTCTCTGCTGAGCTGGGACAAGTTACTATTTTCCTTGTTTTTCTTATTCAAATTTGTAACCCAGCAGCTAAATGGACTAAACTGATATAACTTAGATATTAGGCTGGGTTTTGATAGTTCTGCTCGCTCATGTTGCTATTTTCCCGGCTCGATGTTCTAACTGTTGCTAAAACTTTGTTGCTTTGCAGTGCGCTGTTATCTGGCTGCTAGCCCCAGCTAGCTTTCACTTTGGACTTTATGCTAGCTACTTCTGGCTCATAGGCCCTTTACATTTCTCTTGGATCCATAGAAATTAACCAGATGGTTAAGATGAAAAGGTTCCAGACATATGGTTAAAGGTTACAGAACTAAGGAGCTAAAATGTTTCATATTCACTGACTGCTCAACCTAACACCATCAAGGAGTCAGGTGAGATTCCAAAATTCCTTGGCCCTCTGGCACTGCAAATACAGTAGGACTTCACCTGCACGAGACCAGAGGAGGTCAGACCCTCCTTAGCGTTTTGTACCATCCGCTCCTTTCAACTACAGAAGGGCATAGCCGTGCTCAGAAGCATCCATTACATTAGACAAACCTCTCTTTGGAGTCAAGCCCAGTGTAGGGACTGCCGCCTTGGTTGGATCAAGCAGCAGTGAGAATGTGCTCCTGTGGTGGGTATATGGCACTGGGACCAGTAATTCACTCATAGATCTGAAAGAACAGTATAAAGTGGGCAAGAGGAAGAGTTCTGGAAATATCTGTATGCAGTTTTGTAGCTTTAGGCTCAGATAGTTCATTCATCTAAAGACTATCCTTGAGCTTCGTAAATGATAAACTTGTCCTAACACATGGTTTTAGACAAAGAATCTTTAGTTTGGGTGCTTAATTTTTATTCCCTTGAAGTCTTCAGTGATACATAAGCCTGCTCTAAAAGCAACGAGTGAAAAAAATTACTTGGTCTAACTGGATACAGAAAGTAATTTTATAAATTTACTAACAATATCCCAATAGACTTTTCACATTATCCCCTTTATAACCCTTTGACAAAAATACAATTTAGATAAATCACAGCTCTGGAAGTACCTGCAGCTGAGAAACACAGTAACGAAGATTATAGGGTTTTTCATGAATGCCATCCCCAAAGAGTTACAGCCAAATTATTTAGAACCTATGGGGGAAATAAAAGTCAGGGCTCATTTATATGTAATTTTATTTGTCCTGAGGCCAGCCTGACTATGAGAAACAAAGGTTGATGTAGGGCACAAAGCTTTAGCTCAAGACAGATGTTGGACTTTTGGACTATACCTGTCAACACAGTAATTGGTACATGCATGATACCCTAAAAATTGTATGTGTAATCATATAGGACACGAATTGAAAGTCAAATCTGGACCTTGGGCATTAACACCAGGCCAGTAAGTCACTTCTGACTCTGAAAGGCAATAGTTCAATTGTTGTTCATCCTGCTAAATGTATTGGCAGTCCCTATCTGCCAGCATTTGTATGTGGAACTCCCTATATCTTGATGCCTAGTCAGGAGCCTTGCACAGAGTTAGAAGGTGATCAGAAGATACTTGTTGGTTGAATACATGATAGTCAATCTAATAAATATGATGAAATTTATGCAGTATTCCTCTGCCTTCCTGGACTCCGAGAATTATCTTAAACTTGAGACTAAACTTGAAGGAGAAAAATAGTTATGCTTCATAAAACTACAATGGACTTTTGGAGGCCAAATAGTTTTCAGGTTTTGCTTTTGGAGCAGGGGAATACTGTCATAGGTGAGCCAACAAGTATAAAATGGTCCATTCTTCTCCGTTCTCCGTTCCCACACGATTTATCCAACCCAGTCTCTCTTTTTTTTTTTTTTTTAAAGATTTTATTTATTTATCTGAGAGAAAGAGAGAGAGACAGAGAAACAGCATGAGAGGGGAGAGGGTCAGAGGGAGAAGCAGGTTCCCCGCTGAGCTGGGAGCCCGATGTGGGACTCGATCCCAGGACTCCAGGATCATGACCTGAGCCGAAGGCAGTTGCTTAACCAACTGAGCCACCCAGGCGCCCCAACCCAGTCTCTTATTAACTCTTGTAGGACTATTGCAGATTACCTCCTCGTGGAAGTCCTAGCCTCAGCCTTTCTTTTATCTTAGAGAATGTTGCCTCTTGGTCACCCTTTCAAAGTGTGACTCAGATCACTTCAGAGCCACATGAGGAACATTTTTAACAGTTTTATTGATGTGTAATTGATAAACAGCACACTAAACATATTTGAAGTGTGAGGTTTGATGAGTTTTGACATATGTATACATCTGCAAATTCTTGTAGAATGTGGATAATGAACATAACCACTACCTCCAATAACCCTTTGACAAAGGGTTCCCCTATGTGCCCCCTTATAATCACTTCTAGCCCTTCTCACCCCATTGCACACCAACCCCATTCCCAGGCAACCACTGCTCTGCTTCCTAGATTAGTTGCATTTCATAGAGTTTTGTATAGACGGAATGATACAGTATATAGTCTTCTTTTTTTTCTGACTTCTTTCAGTTACCATAATTTTATCAAGATTCGTCCAGGAGTCTATTCGTTTTTATTGCTGAGTCGTATTTCATTCTATGAATATGCCCAGTTTTGTTTATCCATTGACCTGTTGATGGACGTTTGGGGTGTTTTGAGTTTTGATTTAATAAAGCTTCTTTGAATGAGATACAAGTATTTATATGAACTTCTTTTCATTTCTCTTAGGTGAATACAAGGACTGGAATAGCTAGGTCATGTGGTGTGTATATATTTAACTATTTTAGAAACTACCCAACTGTTTTCAAAAGTGTTTGTGACATTTTACATCCTGACCAGCAGCATATGAGAGTTCTAGTTACTTCTCTAGTTACTTTACAGCCTCACCATCACTTTGTAGAGTGGAAATTTTTAATTTAAGAAATTCTAGTAAGTGTATAGTGGTGTTTCATTGCCTTGGTGACTAATGCTATTGAGTATATATTTATGAGCTTATTTTGCATGTGTGTGTGTGTACAGTGGATTGGTGTACTTTCCACTGTAACCTGTATATTTTGTTTGGTAGACTGTCTATTCAAACCTTTTTCCCATTTTTTTTATATTTTCAGAATTCTTTATATATTCAGAATACAAATCTTTTATTAGATTTGCAAATATTTTCTCCCAGTTGGCAGTTTGTCTATTAATCCCCTTAACAGTGTCTTTAAAAGAGTAGAAGTACATAATTTTGATGGAATTCAATGATTAATTTTTTCTTTTATGAATCATGCTTTTGGTGTTATATCTAAGAAATATTTTCTTAATTCTCGGTTACAAAGATTTTCTCTTATGTTTTCCTCTAGAAGTCTTGTAGTTTAATTTTTTTATTGTGGTAAAAAACGCATGAGATTTACCCTCTCAAATTTTTAAATGTCCAGTACAGTATTGTTTTTTTTTTTTTTTAAAGATTTTGTTTATTTATTTGAGCGAGAGAGAGTGAGAGAGAGCACATGAGAGGGGGGAGGGTCAGAGGGAGAAGCAGACTCCCTGCCGAGCAGGGAGCCCGACACGGGACTCGATCCAGGGACTCCAGGATCATGACCTGAGCCGAAGGCAGTCGCTTAACCAACTGAGCCACCCAGGCGCCCTCCAGTACAGTATTGTTAACTATGAGCACAATATTGTATAGCTAGGGTCTAGGAATTTTCCATCCTGTGTGACTAAAAATCGATACCTATTTAAAAACACCTTCTTTCTCCTCCCTTCAGCCTCTGACAACCATCATTCTACTCTGCTTCTGAGTTTGACTCTTACAGATAACTTGTGTAAGTGAAATCATGAGATATTTGTCCTTCTTTGACTGATTTATTTCACTTAACATAATGTCCTGAAGGTTCTTCCATGTTGAAACATACGATAGAGTTTCCTTTTTTTATGGCTTGATAATATTTCATTGTATGTGTACACCACATTCTTATTATCCACTCATCCGCTGATGGATATTTAGGTCATTTACATTTTGGCTATTGTGAATAATGCCTCACTGAACATGGGAGGGCAAATATCTCTTCAAAGTCCTATTTTCAATTCTGTTAGATATCTATCCAGAAGTGGGATTGCTAGATAATGTGGTAGTTCTATTTTTAAGTGTTGGAGGAATCTCCATACTGTTTTCCAGAGTGGCTGCACCATTTCACATTCCCACCAACAGTGCACGTTTCCATTTCTCCCCATCCTTACCAACACTTGCTATTTTCTGCTTTTTGGGAGTAATGGCAGTCATAACAAGTGTGAGGTGATATTTCATTGTGGTTTTGAATTGTAGTTCCCTAGGGATGTTTTCTTAATTTTTTCCAGATTATTTATTTTTTATTTTTTAATTTAATTTTATTATGTTATGTTAGTCACCATATATTACATCATTAGTTTTTGATGTAGTGTTCCACGATTCATTGTTTGCATATAACACCCAGTGCTATACTCAGTACGTGCCCTCTTTAATACCCATCACCAGGCTAACCCATCCCCCCACCCCCTCCCCTCTAGAACCCTCAGTTTGTTTCTCAGAGTCCATAGTCTCTCATGGTTCTTCTTCCCCTCTGATTCCCCCCCTTCATTTTTCCGTTCCTACTATCTTCTTTTTTCTTTTTTAACATAAAATGTATTATTTGTTTCAGAGGTACAGGTTTGTGATTCAACAGTCTTACACAACTCACAGCGCTCACCATAGCACATACCCTCCCCAATGTCCATCAGCCAGCCACCCCATCCCTCCCACCCCCCACCACTCCAGCAACCCTCAGTTTGTTTCCTGAGATTAAGAGTGTCTTATGGTTTGTCTCCCTCTCTGGTTTCATCTTGTTTCGTCTTGTTTTTTCCTCCCTTCCCCTATGATCCTCTGTCTTGTTTCTCAAATTCCTCATTTCCAGATTATTTGTTGTTAACATAGAGAAATACAACTAATTTTTGTATATTGATTTTGTATACTGTGACTTAGTGCTGAATTTATTAGTTTAAAACTCTTTTTAAATTATAAGAGAGCAAATAGAATCAAGAGGAAACATTTTTCCCTTGCTTGGAACCTTGAGAAAAACATAAAGTGTGAGCATTCATGCTGGGATATTGAATAATATAATGGGCAGTGTCTTTAGTAGCAGTTTTATCAAAACCACAGAGAATTTCCTCATAGAGTCCTTTATTATATCAGCCCTCAATAAAAGCTGAGGACATAATGTTAAATCATAGTGCTGTGAAGACATTTCTACAATTGATTGATTTCTAATTATGGCATGAATCTGAGGAAAACAGGATAGTGCGACTTCCATGTGTCAAGACTGATAAGCTTATTTCAGAAGTGCATACCGCAGGGAAAGAAAAACCAGAAAAAATGGCTTTAAATATATTAAGTTGTAAGATTATAGTCATAGATTAAAAATAAGTGCCTTTCTCATTTTCTATCACATAAGACTAAATATAATTGCTTTATTAACCTATAAGAAGAAACTATAGTAACCTATAATAAGAAACCTATAATAAGAAATATAGTAACCTAGAGTAAGCTGATTGACTTAACATGGATTTATGAGGAACTTTATGTGGAAGTTCATCTCAGTTAAAGGAGAAACTCCTAATATTAAAAATTTTAATTATAACCACAAGGAAGCAAAAATCTTTAAACTACTTTCCATTTTATAAACTCTGGTAACTTAAGATGTAAAACTCGTTGTTTCTACTTTATGTAGTTTTAAAAGGAGACCTGATTACTAATCTTTATATAGAGCACTTTAGACAAAACTTCTTAAAGGAGGCATAAACAGAAAAGTAAACAGGAAGGTAAACTGTCACTGCAATAAGAAAACAAAATGTGTGTAAACGTGTTAATAAGAATAAAACAGGCTTCTACAACTCCCAGGAGAGACATGGGACTTATAGATAGTCTTTCTTTTTTAAATAAATGAAGAGGAGAATGGAATGTAGGATAATCAAGATGGCTGGAGCACAGCTCTTTAAAAATAGGTTTTCAATTTGCACGACCGAAGGAATAACATTATTTTCCCTAAAGGCTCATGAGGAAACACAAGTAATGAAGCAGCAGGCAAAACAAAAGAGAAAATGTGAATGAAACAGAATGGCTTGTGTTTGGGGTCCTAAAATCAACCAGCTTGATTTAATGAATTATTTTTGGGAAAATAGAACTTGAAAGCAACAGTATTATTTGAAAAAATGGTCCATTTTCAAACTAAAAACCTAAATATTTAGGTAGTAGATTTTCCCTAACTCTGTATTACTGACCCAATCTGAATGAATAATAAACTAAAATGAAAGAGGGAAGGAATGCTAGTGCTTTTAAGGGAAAAATTTAAAATGATAATGATTAGCGATCATTATTTGTCCCAGTTGTAAGCATGACTCATAATCATGATCATATGTGATTGCATGCTCATATGTGGCCTGCAGTGTATAATATTTACTACCTGGCCCTTATCGAAAAGATTTTTTCCTCTTAGACTGACAGATAGCATTTGAATTATCTTCCCATTAGTTGTTCCATCTGCAAGAGCAATGAAGAAAAACCATTAGAAGGAATGATTGTAAAGCACTTGACAATATTGGAGTCCAATATACATTTGTCATGACAGTGAGCAGCTTAGTTGTAGGAAAATTCCTTCTCAACTGGTTGGTTGCTGCAGGATTGTAGATTCTTCTTGTTTTATAGTTTGAGTTCCAAAGTTCAATGTAGAGTAATAGTATTTTATTCTCTTCTTTTCCAGTGATCTCAAAAGCATTTTCAAGCATTAACTAAACCTCATGGCAAATATTATCTCCATTTTATAAATGCAAAAATTAAAGCAGTGAGAACTTAAATGACTTCTTTAGGGTCATGTGGTAAAATGATTGGAGGAATGGGGAATAGAACTATTCTCATGAGTTAGTACATTATCCCTTTGATTATTCTCCAGCTCCAGCATACAGTTAAAAGGCGTTTTAGAATTGTTTCCATTTATTCTTTTGCCTTTTGGGATAAGAATAGGAAGGATACTTACTCAGGAAGTTGTGACTTATTTCAGCCATTACAATCAATCAAACAAATCTACAAAAGAAAACTTGACCAACATCTCATTCACATTCTTGATCATCACTAAAATGTGAAAGTCAGGTTAGGAGAAGATTTCAGAGGAAATTGAAATCATTTGAAATGGAACAAAGAAGGAATTTAATAGGGCTTAAAATGTGTTAAAACTCTTCTTTCATTCCTTTCTGAAATGTCAGGACCCCAGTTGAAGCCAAGAAAATATCAGTGTATATTGAGCTGTTGGGCAAAGAGAGATGGATTCATAATTTTCATTCCATTCTGCAAGAGTAGAGTGAGACCACCAAATCACTAAGATGAGAGAAGGATGAGTCTGAAGAATTATGTCTCCTTTTGAGACAGAAGTACATTATCCCTTGATATCTGAAATTCTCCTCCTTTGTCAAAGCACAGTTCAAAGGCTAAGCTCTTTGGATGCCTGGGTGGCTCAGTCAGTTAAGAGCCTGACTCTTGGTTTGGGCTCAGGTTGTGATCTCAGGGTCATGATCCCAAGGTCGTGAAATCGAGCCCCATGTTGGACTCTGCACTCAGCGCAGAGTTTGCTTGAGATTCTCTCCCCTTCTCCTTTGGCCCCTCTCTCCAAGGACGGTGTGTGTGCACGCACACGTTCTCTCTCTCTCTCAAATAAATAAATAAACCTTAAAAGAAAAAAAAAAAAGGCTAAGCTTTGCATGAATTTTTTTTTTTTTCTGCTTTGGAAGGCTTATTACATCTTCCTCTATGCTCTCTTAGAATTCTGTTGAACCTAAATCACAGTAGTTCTCAGAGTGTGGTCCCTAGACCAGCAACATCAGCATCACCTGGAAGTTTGTTAGAAATGCAAATACTCACACCCTCCCCAGATCTTCTGAATCAGAAACTCAGGGGTTGGGGTCCAAGAATCTACTTGTTAACAAGTTCTCCAGGTGATTCCAGTGCCCACTAAAGTTTGAGAACCATGGATCTCACTACTTGTATTTTATTTGCAGTTTGTTGTAAGTTGCAATGATTCCACGGAGGGATTTCCAAGACTGCAGGTATGTCTATTCTTCTCTTTTTTTAAATCCTGAATTCCTTGTACTGCTGAGACCACAGAATTCACAGTGTTTGGCAGTCAATACTAACTCATTGAATATTTGCTGTTAAATGGGTATCACGCTTGAATTTGTTCTGTGGGTTAGCATATCACAGTAATTGTGTTTGTAAAATGTATACCCTTTGATAATTTTCCTGGGACAATAGTATAGTACTTGAGAAAACAGTATTGTGTATTTTTTCTAGATCAAGTGAACCCTAAAAAAGTCATGCAGGTTTTCAATGTCTGCTTTGCCTTGTACTTTCCTCAGAGAAAGTTCCTTAATGATTCTGCCGTGTGCTTATCCTCTTGGCAAAAGTGTAATGATTTAGTGCAAGCTTCAAAGCCAGATTGATAGGAATTGTATCCCAGTGGTTCCACTCTTTCTCTGGGTTTGTTCCTGTTTCTTAACCTTTTTATACCTGAGTTTCTATCTGAAAAATAGGGGATAATGCTCATTTTGTTAAGTTGGTATGAGGTTTAAGAAGAAAGGTTGTTGGGGCGCCTGGGTGGCTCAGTCGTTAAGGGTCTGCCTTTGGCTCAGGTCATGATCCCAGGGTCCTTCGATCGAGCCCCGCATCGGGCTCCCTGCTCAGCCGGGAGTCTGCTTCTCCCTCTCCCATTCCCTCTGTTTGTGTTCCCTCTCTCGCCTGTCACTCTCCCTGTCAAATAAATAAATAAAATCTTAAAAAAAGAAGAAAGATTGTCGCATGTCAGGCAATCAATAAATGTTGGCTGCTATTAAATTATTAGCTTTATTATAAACTTGAAGAAAGAACAAATAGTCTTCCACTGTGAATAATTTTACCATGCGCAACTGATTATTCTAAAAGTACCACATAATTGCTCTACTATAAAATAATATATTTCTACGCTCAGACAAAACATCTGGACAACCATTTATTCTCTAAATCGTTCACTGATGAAATTACTTTGTTCTAAAGAATTTAGTATTACAGAGACTCTTACAAAGAGACCACATGCTGTCCAAGAGATGATGGTAGACTTGAAATCCAAAAGCCCAGTTTAGAGTCCTTGTTCACTTCTATTGATGGTTAGGATTTGAGTTCCAGTGATAAATCAAGGTGCAAGTTACTTATCAAATCAGAAGTTCAATTTTCCACCTCGGTAAAACAAAAGTGGTGATACCTTGTAAATTAGTTAATTTCATAAGGTTGTTAAAAGAGATGAATGGTAAACATCAAAGTGCTTTGTGAAATGTAAAGTGCTACCTAAATACCAGGTGTTTCAGTTGCTGTTGCTGTGATAATTATTATAAAATTGAACTGCTCTGATACCCGAACTGCTCTGATACCCGAACTGCTCTGATACCCGTTATTTGCTCCTGTGTTCTCTTGTGTGGCGTGGGCATGGTTTATTGTTGGAGATACGAAGTGGGAGCAAATGGAGTAGTCCACTTGATAATGTAGTCACATCCCCTAAGAACGAGGTTCAGAACTTTGAAACATTTCACATGGAATAATAAAATGCTATTAGGCACAAATGACTTTTGCTCTGACAAATGTCCCTGCTTGGATTTAAATTGGTGTCCCTGAAGTATGTGGCATTGTACTGTATCTAGCAGGACCATCAGGTGCTCTGCATTTGAAGAGAAACGTATTTTCTAGCTCATTGTCACCATGGTCCTAGTTAATCAGCTCCCTGGTGCTTCTCTTTATGATTCCAGGCTGTGCAGTAGTTCTGTGGTAAAATAACATGCTCATAGGGCTTTTGATTTTATTTGAAGCTTTCATGCTTTTGCTTGATTTTTCTATTTCTTCTTATTTATGAATGGCACCACAAACTTGCTGACTATTAGAATCAGCCAAAAAATTCCCTAGGATCTCTGATTGGGCTGTTCCACGCCCCCCCCCCCACACAAAAGAAACGACCACTACCAAGTCCTTCCTTTTGCTTACTCTGGAGGTTACATGCATAAAACTATAAGATACAGTCATGAGGTTTGGAGATGCTCTTGCTTTTATGATGGAGAGGTAGAGATACATCCAGTGTAGCCACTGGATGCTTGATTTGATACATACCTCAAGGGCAGTTTCTCTAGAAAGATGGGCAGAAACACGTGCTTGGTCTTCAGAGTAGGAGACCTTGATGAGGAAAGAATGATCTAGACATTTAGAAGCCAGCTCAGGGGTGAAGTAACTTCTAAAACCCAAAAGGGATTAAGTGTCCTGACCTGGATACTAAAGAATAAAGAGAACATAGGCTATGCCCACAGGGATAATATAGTAAGTGAAATACAGAAAAGCATGAGAGGAAAATGAACATAATATTAATAGAAGTGTGTAGTATAGTGCATTTCTTCCACTTGTTTTTCTGTATTTTTCAAATTTTATATGGTGAACATGCACTATTTTTGTCAACAGGAAAAGTAAATGTTTATGTGCTATGGGACATCCAAGGAAATAGGGTAACTTCTTATAGGATTCTTTTCTTCTCCATCCCTGTATTTCCAGAGGCTGGAATAGTACCTGGAACATTGTAGACATTCAACAAATATTTGCTAAATGGATGACTTAATTAATCTTAAAAACCACTGCAGAGCAATATGTATCATAGGACCATGACTATATTAAAAAGAAAAAGTACAACTAAATGGTTAACATTTCGACAAGTATGAAGTCATTGGACAATATGGCCATGTGAGTGATAGAACTTGAATTACATTGTACAAAAAGACTGCTTTGGATGTGCAGAAGTGACCTCTGGGAACAAAAGCAGAAAAGCTTGACCAGTTAGAAAGTTATTCTAGATGAAAATGATGATAAATTGAACTTAAGTGGTAGGTAAGGAGCGGCTGCTGTTAGACTATATTTTGCATAACTATACAATTCTTGCTAGCAAATTGGACTTAGGCTTTGAGGAAAAGAGGATTGTAAAGAATGACTCCAGGTTTTCTAGTGTGAGCCACAGTAACAATGACAGTACCATCTTCTGAGAAGAAGTAGTAGTGGGGAGGTTGTCTGGGGGGAAGTGGAGAATACATAATTTTCTTTTGGTTATAATACTTGTGAGTTGCCCATTGCATATAAAAGGTGCTTAGTTAATACAGCTAATACGACTCTTATTTATTTAGACAAATCTATATAGTTGAGGCGCGAAATCAGAGCTGAAGACAGAAATTGTGTAATCGTGTTTTGTATTGTCATTGAGTAGATACACTGAAACCATGGGAGTGGGTAATAAAGAGATGGGGAAAGAGAGAATGATGGTGGAGGATGAGAGGTCAAATGCAGGAGCAAAGTCCTGGAATGAAAGGAAGGACAGGCGAGCATCCAGGCAGGTGAAGTGTATTTGGACTTACACAAGATTAGCGAAAGTAAGTTTTTATTAGAATCAGAGAGAAAGGAGAGCATTTACATACACATGCAGAGAGGCCAACAGGCAGATTCGGTGATGGAAAGATGGTCTTTAACTAAGAGGGAGGAAAGAATGGGGAGGGAATATTGGCAATTTGAAGAACGAGATCTGAAATAACATCTTGGTTTGTGGGAGAACCAAATAACTGGAGACATGCCGACGGTTTACTTGAGATTTGTGCTTAAAAATATTAGGAGAAATCCGTCAGCTGGGTTGAGTGCTTCTTATTAGCAATTCTCTGATGCCCAGGGGCAGGCATGCATTAGGCAGACAGGTGGATGTAAGCAGGGCTAACGTGATGTCAAGCGGGTGTGACAGAGAACAAGAGAGTGGAGGGGACATGAAAAGGAGTGATTAGCAATTACAGTGAACATTCTACTTTCTTGTGTAATGTGAAAATATTTCATGTCTATCAATATTCTTACACCACACAGTTTATAATATATCCAAAGTATCCCATCGATGCATAATCGTTTTTTGATGTATATTGAAATCAGTGATGTTTCCTTTTCCTGGTTAAATGCATCCCATCTGCAAACATATAAAATATGCTACGAAGAATTGAAGGTTGCTTTTTCTGTGCTTCTTTCAATATAAGTTTATGGACTGTCTTACTAGATATCAAGAGACTTTTCTCTACAGTTTGACCAATGATTTTAGAAATTTGTTCTTGCCTTGTTCTTGAGCAGGAAGATACCCCTTCCCCTTCTTCAGGCCAGAATTTGGCCCTACAGAAAATCTAGAAGGCATGCCCCGAGAGGGAACACATGGAGAAAAATGTTGTTTGTGCCTCGGTAAGGAAGATGGGTGCCCCATTGGACTCGCTAGTGTTCCCTTTGCTTTACGGCTGGTAGGTGATCCTGCCTCCCAGCCTTCCCTTTTCAGCTGTAATGAAGGCGCTTACGCAGCTGCCACAGGAAAGCACATTTTACTAGAGGAAATCAATTCCTTAACAAAAGACGAGAAGATTCACATCCCTGGCAATTGATGACAGGATAATGTGTGGCTGACTTCATAACATGGTTGCAGTCAGGCAGAACGTGCCAACTGCTCTGAAACGAAATGTCCTAAACCAACTACAGAAATAGATTTTGAACACCACAATGTGAGGAGAAACAAGAAGCCAAGAAGGGAAAGTGGCAGAATCATTAGAAAGCTGCACATTTGAGCTTTCATTAGACTTGGCTGATGATGGAGATACGCTTGATGTTAGCTGGATGAACTATTTAAGGACTGATCAAAGTTGACTTGGTTTTATTTAGGTGTCTCCCCCCCGCCCCGCCCCGCCCTTTTACCAGCATCGCATTATAAAGAAGGATTCTGACATTTTAGAAATGACTTTTTCCTTTATAACCAGACTCTAAATCCTTTTAGTGTTGGTCTCAAGCTTTGGAAGGTACACTAACTCATCTGGGCCGCTAAACAAACATTTAATTAATTAGCATTGTTAAGGTGGAGCAAAACAGCCATAAATTGTGTTAACTGAAAGGAGGTAGGGCTTTTGGGTTTTAGGACCCTCTAAAAGGGCCAGAGATGCGGACAGCTCATACTTGTAAAACATTTGTCCTGGACAACCAAGATGGTCCTGTTGGGACAAGTCAGTCTTCTGTTGCCTCATGCTGACACATGATATTTCATGCCCTAAAGTAGGAGGAAATCCCTCCTGCATAAAGAAGGCAATATACAGCCAAGGAACTAGGGAGCTCTCCTTAATTTCTCTCTGGTGGCCCCAGGAAAGTGAATTGTAAAATCCTGACTTGGAGCAACACTGGTTTGAATAAGACAAGGCCCAAATGTTCTTAGTTCACTCCTAGGGAGCACTCAATCCAGCTGACTGTAACATAAGGAATTTAATAAAGTAAAAGCAGGTTATCTAGTCAAACCTCCTGCTGCTTTTTTATAATATCAAAATGAAAATAGGCTTAATTTGGTGTGAATGTAATCGAATTTATTGCAGGATCCAAACATGCTTTATGTTTTCCCCCCTTGGATATTCCATTGCCACTGATTGTGTGGATGAGAAGCGGGATAGAATGGCTCACTAGTTGAATGCAGATTATCTCATTCTTCACCCAAACTCACAGTTGGAAACGTATAAAATGGCCGTTTCAAATGGAAATATGGCTAACCTGAGTTATTATATATTGTTTATTTAATAAGAGACTTTACTGGATAATTTTATATGCGACCTTGTTGTTAAGTCCAATATAAGGAATTGTTTATCCATGAACTCACTGTAAGTGCAAAAGGTTAAATTTGTAATTATCAAACAAGTACTGTGTGCCCTGGCCTCCTGGGTTCTGTGCAGGCTTACCCAGATGACAGACATCTGCTCTCTGTCCATGAGGTGGGTAAATGAGACACAGTAAGTACACAAGGAACTGAGCCTTAAAGAATACATTGGACAGCAGAAGAATGAGTGTCAAGAGAGTTCAGAGGGTGAATTCAAGCTGATCCTTTGCTCTATTAGAGTTATAATACCCATTTTGGAGAATTTCAGTTTTCTTGCTTTCTCCATGATAGAGATATCTCCTATCTCTCATTTGCTTTTTTTTGAAGATTGTGATCAGCTTGCATTCATTAAGAATAGGTGAAGGAAGTCCTTTATGTGTTTTGGAGATTAATCCTTATCAGTTACATCATTTGCAAATATCTTCTCCCATTTAGTGAGTTGCCTTTTTGTTTTGTTGATGGTTTCCTTTGCTGTACAAAAGTTTTTTTTTTTAATTTTTAAAAATTTATTTTGGTGTAGTCCCAATAACTATGTTTGCTTTTGTTTCCTAGAAAAATGTATCTACTGATGATGGCAAAGAAATTATTCTCCATGTTCTAGGAGTTTTCTGGTTTCAGGTCTCACATTTGGGTCTTTAATCCATTTTGAGTTTGTTTTTGTCTGTGGTGTAAAAAAGTGGTCCAGTTTCATTCTTTCGAATGTAGCTGTCCGGTTTTCCAGCACCATTTATTGATCAGACTGTCTTTTCCCCATTGTATATTCTTGCCTCTTTTGTCATAGATTATTTAACCATATGATCTATGTGTCTGTTTTTGTGCCAGTATCATAGTGTTTTGAACACTATAGCTTTGTAGTATATCTTGAAATCTGGGATTGTGATACTTGTAGCTTTGTTTTTCTTTCTCGAGATTGCCTTGGCTATTTGGGGTCTTTTGTAGTTCCCTACAAATTTTAGGATCATTTGTTCTAGTTCTTTGAAAAACTGCTTTGGTTTGTACGGACCACAGTATTTGTTCCTTCAACCCATGAGCATGGAATATCTTTCCATTTTTTGTGTGTCATCTTCAACTTCTTTCATCACTGTTTTATAGTTTTCAGAGTACATGTCTTTCACATCTTTGGTTAAGTTTATTCCTAGGGATTTTATTACTTTTGGTGCTATTGTAAATGGGACTGTTTTCTTAATTTCTCTTTCTGCCACTTTATTTTTAGTGTATAGAAATGCAACAGATTACCGTGGATTAATTTTGTATCCTGCATTCATTTATTAGTTCTAGTAGTTTTTGGTAGAATCTTTAGGGTTTTCTATCTATATATCATGTACTTTGCATATAGTAAGAGTTTTACTTCTTCCTTACCAATTTGGGTGCTTTTTATTTCTTTTTCTTTTCTGATGGCTGTGGCTAAAAGCAGAGTGGGTGGACATTTTTCTTTTGTTCCTGATCTTGGAGGAAAAGCTCTTAGTATGATTCTCACTGTCAGTTTTCGTATATGAGCTTTATTATGTTGAGGTATATTCTCTCGAAACCAACTTTGTTGAGAGTTTTTATTATGAACAGATATTGTATTTTTGTCAAATGCCTTTTCTCTGTCTCTTGAGATGATCATATGGTTTTTATCCTTTTTCTTGTTATTGTCATGTACCACATTGATTTGCAATTATTGAACCACACTTGCATCCCAGGAATAAATCCCACTTGAGTATTTATTTTGGTGTAGTCCCAACAACTATGTTTGCTTTTGTTTCCTAGAAAAATGTATCTACTAATGATGGCAAAGAAATTATTCTTCATGTTCTAGGAATTTTCTGGTTTCTGGTTTATTGTTGGATACAGTTTGCTAATAATTTGTTGAGGATTTTTGCATCTGTGCTCAACAGAGATATTGGCCTGCAGATTTAGTTGTAGTGTCTTTATTTGGTTTTGGTATTTGGGTAATGCTGGCCTTATAGAATGAATTTTGGAAGCTTCCTTTCCTCTTCTATTTTTTGGAGTAATTTGAGAAGAACAGGTATTAATTCTTCTTTAAATGTCTGGTAGAATTCACCTGCAAAGCCATCTGGTCTGGGACTTTTGTTCGTAAGGAATTTTCTGATTACTGATTCAATTTCATTGCTAATAATTAGTCTGTTAAAATTCTCTATTTCTTGGGCGCCTGGGTGGCTCAGTTGGTTAAGCAACTGCCTTCGGCTCGGGTCATGATCCTGGAGTCCCGGGATCGAGTCCCGCATCGGGCTCCCTGTTTGGCAGGGAGTCTGCTTCTCCCTCTGGCCCTCCTCCCTCTCATGCAGTCTGTCTCTCATTCTCTCTCTCTCAAATAAATAAATAAAATCTTTAAAAAAAAATTCTCTATTTCTTCCTGATTCAGTTTGGGAAAGTTATGTTCTTAGGAGTTGATCTATTTCTTCTACAATGTCCAATTTGTTGACATAGAAGTTTTCATAATATTCTCTTATAATCCTTTGCATTTGTGGTGTTAGTTATTATTTCCTCTCCTTTGTTTCTGATTTTATTTGAGTCCTGTCACTCTTTTTTGATGATGGGGGTCTGACTGAAAGTTTATCACTTTTGTTTTATCTTTTCAAAGAATAAGCTCTTGGTTTCATTGATCTCTTCTGTTGGGTTTTTTTAGTCACTATTTTATTTATTTCTGCTCTAGTCTTTATTATTTCCTTTCTTCTGCTAGCTTTAGGCTTTTTTGTTTGTTGTTCCTAGCTCCTTGAGGTGTAAGGTTACGTTGTTTATTTGAGATTTTTCTTGTTTCTTAAAGTAAACCTGTATTGCTATAATCTTCCCTCTTAGAACTGCCTTTGCTGCATTCCAGAGACTTTGGACCATGGTGTTTTCATTTTCATTTATCTCCCTGTACTTTTTGATTTTCTCTTTGATTTTTTTGCTGACTGATTCATTGCTAAGTAGCATGTTATTTATCCTTTATATATTTGTGTCACAGGGTGGTGATACAAATTAAATCCACAATAAGATATCACTTTGCACTTGACAGAACGGCTAAAATAAAAAAAACAACAACACAGGAAATAAGTGTTGGTGAGGATGTGGAGAAAAAGGAACCCTTGTGAACTCTAGCTGAGAATGTAAATTGGTGCAGCCACTGTGGAAAATAATATGGAATTTCCTCAAAAAAATTAAAAATAAAATTACCATATGATCCAGTAATTCCACTACTGGGTATTTACCCAAAGAAAATGAATACACTAATTTGAGAAAATATATGCACCCCTGTGTTTATTGCTGCATTATTTACAATAGCTAAGATATGGAAGCAACCCCAATGTCTGTCCATAGATGAATGGGTAAAGAAGATGTGTGTGCGTGTGTTTGTATATGTGTGTGTGTATGCATGTATATAATGGAATATGTATATAATGGAATCTTGCCATTTGCAAAAATATAGATGGACCTAGAGGGTAAAATGCTAAGTGAAATGTCAGTCGGAGAAAGAGAAATACCCTATAATGTCACTCATATGTGGAATTAAAGAAACAAAACAAATGAACGAACACAGAAAAAAAAAGAAACAAGAAAGGATTCATAAATACAGATAACAAACTTGTGGTTACCAGAGGGGAGGTGGGTGGGGGAGATGAATAAAATAGATGAAGGGGATTAAGTGTACACTTATCTTGATGAGCACTGAGTAATGTATAGAATTGTTGAATCACTATATTGTATTCTTGAAATTAATATAATACTGTACATTAATTATATTTTAATTAAAAAAAAAAGTCCACCAGCTCTAGCAGGTTGGGGCTGGGGAGCATCCCCAAAGAGGACTTTACCCAGGCACTTGAGATAAGAGATGCTAAGGATACTGACCCCCGAACCTTATCTTTTAAATGTTTGTAAAATCTGTAAACTTCTCTCTACTCTCACTACCCAGATCTAGCTCAAACTCTAGTCTTCTCTTCCATAGACAACAGATTGCAGAATGCCTGCTAACTGTTCCTTGTCATCCACTTTTCAACCCTCCCGCTTAAAAAAATAAATGAAGAAGGAAAATTAATTTAGGATAATCAGGCTGGCTCATTGGGACTATACTAAAGATAACAAGTCGATGCTTGTAGAAAACATGACTGCACATACCATACAGAATGGGAAGTGTTATGCATATGGTGTCTTCTAAACTGCTCAAATGGTGATAGAACATGGTGTTGGCTAAAATGTTAAGCATGAAGAGGATATTGATATATTGCCAGATAAAAAATTGTTTGTAGTACATAATAAAAACCATCCGTCAAGACAAGGAAGACTTAGATTGAGAAAATGTCCTCCTAGAAGATGGGCAAGGCACACCATCTGTCTGTAGAGTGATATTAATGGTCTGGACTCCCAACTGTACTTTAGGTATCAGGTGATGACCAATGAAGGAAGAGCAACTCCAAAATGGAGCAGAAACGCAGATCATAGTCAGTTTGGAATTCTGTCAGGAGAGTTCTTAACTTCTCTCGTCAGCTCTCTGGGGGTCATGGGCTGATGATTGTTTGGATTTACCATATTGTGTGTATGTGTGTGTGTGTTGGGAGTTAAGATGGGTTATCTTTCCTCTGAACCAGTAATTAGAAAAAAAAAGATGATATATCTTCTTCCTCTCTCTTCTTATAGCCTTGTGTTGTGTTGGGTGGGGTATTGTTGTTCTCCCGCTCAATAGGGTCTGGTGCATTCCTTTTAGAGGGGTCCATCTTTGCCTTTGCTCCTGGCTCTTAAGTAGTCTTGAGATAAAATTGTTAGTTATTTATCCAAAATAGAATTTTTTTTTTGCTTTTACAAATTTTTTTTATTATGTTCAACTAGCAGCCTATAGTACATCATTAGTTTTTGATGTAATGTTCAATGATTCATTATTTGAGTATAACACCCAGTGTTCATCACCACATGTGCCCTCCTTAATACCCATCACCCAGTTACCCCATCCTCCCCCCCTTCTGTAACCCTCAGTTTGGTTCCCAGAGTCCAGAGTCTCTCAAGATTTGTTTCCCTCTCTGATTTCTTCCCATTCAGTTTTCCTTCCCTTCCCCTATGGGTACCTGAGTTGGGCAAAATAGAATTTTAAAAATTCAAACCCCTGCTGCAGATTTTAGGATTTGGAGAAAGAAGTGACCACAGAATTGATCCTTTGAGAGTGGAGTAATGTCTCTCAGTCAAGATAAAACTGGCCAAATTATCAGCAACCCATAAACTGAGTGTGAAATAGAAATAACTTATCCTTTCATTTACTCTCAGAGAAATGCTATCAAATTGCAAGTCACAGCACACTGATGGAAGGGATTGCTAGTAGAGTAGCCTCAAAAGCTATATGGGAACATTTATTCAGTAGCTAATAAGAATAATAACAGCAACAATTTACATCTCAATGGAATTTTAAAATTTAAAGTGAGCATCCACATATATTATATTATTTGATTTGATGTTAACACATCTCCTGAACTGTGAAGTAAATATAAATGTTAGGAAAGGTACACCTACTACTCATTGCCTGGTTACCTAAAACAGCTCTTAATCTGTATGAGAATGATACCACTCCATATTATTTTGGATGTCAGTAACTCATCTGTCGCCTTTGTAAATCAGGACCAATATCGGTGGCACTGTATTTTATATTAGATAAGAAATTCTACATACATACTCTCCTAGAAAACCAAGCAGTTAGAAAGTGAGCTAAAATTAAATCTCAAAATTCTTTCTTTTATTCTAATAGTGATAAGGAAGATGGTCTCTGCTAATTATATATTACAGAGGAAGTCTGAGCTTCTATATATAAGTGGTGGTCACATCTTTCTCAATTCAATATTTAACTACACATAAGCATATGATACTTAATTTGAAATTATTATTAACTTCCCAGTCGGCATGTGGCATTCCTCTTTCTAACTTTAAACCCTTTCATTCTGAAAGTATAAGAAAAGGCCCGCGGCAGCAGCAAGATTGAACTGGACACATTTTCAACTCAATGATGCATTTGATTTTAACATTTTTGTCTTATAATCAAAACTCTGTACCGGCACTTTAAATGTAAAGATATTAGATGAATGGCATAGAAAAGATAAATTATCCTCAGATGCCCTTTGTGGTATTACAAAGGAGTTATTTTAGAAAGAACTTTTTATATCAAAGCTCTTTCAAAGAGCTAGTTCGGGAAAACATTTGGTATTTACAATAACTAGTATTTCTAAAACTGCAAAGCTCACATTCTATTAAAAAAATCCTCACTTCTCAGAAATTTAAAGAACCCCTAGATGCTAAATGCAGAGCTATTTTAAATAAAGGAAACAGACCAACAGTGAAAGAAAGCTGCAGCGTGATCACTGGAAGCAGCCATCACAAGCGCTGGCTCTGTCAAGCTGTGTGAACTTGAGGAGGAAATAATGTCTCCAGACCTCAGTTCCCTCATCTGCAGTCAGATGGGGCTGGACTAGGTAACGTGTAAATCCCATTGCAGCTCTAATAACCTGTCGTCATAAACCTGCATTTTTTAGTGTTATTCGGATATGACTCCTTCACCAGCCTCACCGGATAAGGTTGTTTCAGTATTTCTACCCCGATTTCACTGAACATATTTCTTCCACTTTTCCACAACAGATCTCAGCTCTTTGAAAATTTTACCCATGTATTTCTGGAAGTTCCTGGGTCTGTCCCATGGCCAGAGCTCCTTACCACGCCTCTCTCGTGGACCTTCAGCTCCACCATATCCAACAGAGCTTTGCTATTTCTCTTGACCAGTTGCCCCTCCGTCCAGATACGGTCTCCTGCAACTCCCAAGCTGTAGACCTTTGAGATGCAAAACTTGTGCTGCGTTTCCTGCAAGTTCCTGCATCAGAACCAGTTTATACATGTCTTTTTCTCCTGAGACTTCAGACACAGTCCGTGGGACTGAACTGTGGGTAGAGGCTGGGATGTCGTCTCCATTTCTCTTTTTTCTTCTCTGGCCACAGAACCCGTGCATTACTCTTATCACTGATCCTTTTTCCTCTTAAGCAAATTGTTGATGTGTCTAGATTCCTGAGAAGTTGTTGACTCCACAAAAGTAATCTCAGTTTGGGCCCCATTAAAGGCTTCTCTTTGCCTATACTTTTACAAACCCTTTTTGGTGGGAATTAATATTTTAAAGCAGTGCATGATACATCCTGCAATGATTAGCTTTGGTCCTCTTGAATAAACAGAAGAGACAGCTAACATGAGGAAAGATGTCTTCAGATTAGAAGTGTCTTGATCTTAGGTCACACGAATTTTCCTGTTAGAGGTTCTTTCTTCTAAGATCTACTCTTAGGTCATTCTGAATTTTCTAATTATGATCCGTGTGATATCAATTGCCACCATCAAGTAGATGTTCATAAATGTGACTTCAACTTAAAAAAAGAGGTAAACTAACAAATGTGATAAATCTGAAGGGATTCTTCCATATGATTAGTTTCTTTTTGATTATCACTATGTCTTAGTGTATAGGAAGCACACTGGGTACTATATGCCAACAATGAATCATTGAAAACTACATCAAAAACGAATGATGTACTGTACAGTGACTAACATAACATAATAAAAAAAAATTTTAAAAAAAGGAAGCACAAAATGTTACTGTGTGATCGGGTTAAGGTAAATTTACCTCTCTGGTTTTTATCCTATTGAGAAAATGGGGACACTGGCTCCAAGTTATTTTTAAAGCCCCTGAGCTCTAAAATTCATGATTCTATAATTTTGAGATGTTTAATTCATTAATTAAATGATCTTACCTTTTCTCTTTGATACCTGTCAAATTTACTTTAAAAACTATGATCACACGCCATTTATTTTCTAATAAATTTCTGACAGCACGAATTAAACATTCAAGGATCCCACTGATTTTGTTAGATTAAGCCTACATCATCCTAAGTGGGGTCTGAAGAAAGAAAATCTTCTGTTACGGTTATCACACATACTACTTAATGGGGGGGGGTCGTATGAGGTTTCCAGGTGCTACTTATTTTTAGGGAGAGGTGATAATTAGCATTATTATAACTATCAGGCAACCTTCTGTATGTTGTTTCTTCATCTATTTTCATTGCTTCTATATATTTAGATATGAACTGACACTAAAATCAATCACTTTCTATGTGTGCCAGTTGGGTTTAGTTGTGCCAGAAGAGTTTAATTTTGGAGAGAAAAAGGTGATAAAACAGCTTTGACAGCATAAGTTTAATAGATAGACATTTTTGTGGAATAGAGCCATAACTCACCCCCCCTTGGAAATCTGTACTTGCTGTAAGACTAATGTTACGATCTTTCACTCCATTTGAACATGTTGGGAAAATTAATTTCATCATTGTATTCCATTATTATATGAGTAAACAGTTTTGGAGTATCTTATCCTCTCTGTTTACCAGAGAAAATGTTTAATTTTTGTTTAGGACTTTTTTTCCCCCAACTTTTTCTTCTCTTTTAAAAACATAGTCTTCATACCCTTATGGATTCTTTATGTTCTTCCCAGAGTTGATTGCTTTTAAAGTTTTTTAGCCTTATCATTTTTTTGAACTCCATGTTTGCTTTTGATTTTTCAGTTCAGAAACCAAGACCCATGGATGTCCCTTAAAATGATACTTTCCTTTCTTATTAATGTCTTTAAATCCTTAGCTATGTACATTTACATAAAACAACCAAAACCTAAGAGTGAGGAATTGGTAATTTGAACAATTTTTAAAAATAAAGTTATCATGATTGCTGCATTAATTCTTTATAGTTTATATGAGTTAAAGTGATTAGAGTGGCCATAATGATCCCAACATTTCTCCGAACTACTGAGATCTAGCATTTTGGCTACATAATTGTCACCTTGACACATTTGCAAAGGACACTTACTTTTCACTTGAATATTCTGTTTTCTTATTGCTGTTTTTCTACCACTCGATGGTTTCTTAATGCAAGTATCTGCCACATGGTTTCTAGTGTCTCAGTGTATATAGTATCAAAGTCGTGATAAAGACCTATGTGAATATTCCTATTGCAGATTCAAAATATGTCATCTCTCTTATAAAAATTATGTACTAATCCTGTGTTTGCTTTTCATCATCTAAATGCAAGAGATCATTGTTTAAAACATACATTTTCAAATTTTCATTAAAGAATGAAATGAAATAATTTTATTAAAGAGGAGGAATACTAAGAATGATGTAATTTTCTACATAAATAAAAAAATAAGAAAAAATAAAAGTTATCCATAGCCTTCTGTCGCTGGGTAGCCACTAGAAGTATTTACACTTAAGCAATGTAATTGTGATCTGTTAGCTTTTAATTAGTGAGGTCCTTTCTTCTCTTATTCTGAAGTAAATTATTTAAAACATTATGTGTGCTTTATGGCATTTCTGAATAACGAATTTTTAGACAGGCAAGAGTTAACCTTTGCCTAAATTTCCTGTAAGAATCTGAGACTGAATGATAATCACTGAAATTTAAAGTGATTGACAGCGATGTAACAGAATTTTATCTTGTAAAAATTATGTAAAAGAAAAAGTTTTATAGTATATAAAGCTTGAAACAGATGATAATATTCTGACATTTGGGAGACATTCAAGTGCCAGAATTTTATAACTCTTTCAAAGATGCATGTTGACCTATTCGGAAAAAAGATGTCCTGATCCACAACCCAAATACAATAAATTCCTTTTTCATGTCCTCAAGCACTAAAGAAAAACAGTGCCCATGTTAATATATATTTTCTTTGCCATCTTCCAAAACTTCATGACCTTTCTATCCTTGACCTAATTATACAAGACAAACAGAAATTATTTTCCCTGTGGGCTTACTTATGCCCTAGTATTGAGCAGAGGGAATGAGTAATCATAAATGTAAGAATGGAAAATAGAAGTTATATAAAGAAAACAAATTGGAGAGTAGTTATTGGTTTCATAAAGACATTCATTTAATTTTGAAAAGCCCTTATTTTCTTTAACAAAGCATGGTTAAATTTAATCACAAACATTTTTAAGAACTAATATATAAAATTGTATATATTGGATTTGGAATTACAGTGCAATTACTTTATAATTTATCTGGTAGTTTACTCAGGTTTTACTCAAGAAATATTTATTGAGTGCATCTTTTATAATACACCTTTTGAGCAAATACACTTCCTCTACTTGGGGAGGCATTATTTAATACTAACCATATTAACATTACTGACAAGGAGCTGTTGTGAGACTTGTTTTTAAAAATTGTTCCAGAATGATTTTTTTAGGGCATAGGAGGATTAAGCACTGATTCAAGAACCATATGGATGCCCAATTGATACTATTTTCCAGAAGGTATTATGATCCCATCCACAGCTGAAGAAATTATCTAGGAAAGTAATGGTATCTAATATGTATAGGGTAAATAATATTTCTGTGTATTTTGTTTTTGATTATCTTACTCTGGGGGTTACAGAGAAAAAGTTGACCGTGATCAGCCTGTGTAAGGGATCTCTTTCTGGAAGATAAAAAGATAGAAGATAGAAAGGAAAGACAGAAGAAATGATACTAACATTTAAATAATAAGGATATTTTGACTCAGTGTGTTCAGGAACTAAATATAACTATGCTGTTTCAAAAGATCCCAGCTGGAAGAATGTTCCCATTTATTAAATCTGTCTCTCAAAGACTTTGAGAGTGGCTCAGCTGCTACTTCTGAGGTAACAATATTCGGTTGAGAGGCTGGTTGAGATTCTACTTTTATGCGTAAGAGTTCTGAGGTGTCCTAAGAAAAGTCAGCTGCCTTTGGCATTACATTTATTCCATTATGGTGATACTTCATGAAAGAATTTTACTCTCTTTACAATTAGGAAGATGGGTCCTCATACCAAGAATGAGCCACTGACGTCACTTCCCCTGTTAGTTACAACTTTTCCTCAGACAGCATGCTCAGGCTCATTAGTGTCTCAAAGAATGCGATCAGGGATGGGAGGGGTGAAATGGAGTTATGGTGGAGAAGCAAGGACTGAGGAATTGATGTGGTACCATTTCTCTCTTTCCTTTTTTGTGCACATACCCAGTTAATGGACATCTAAGGCTCCATTTAAAAAACATGCATAGAAAACTTGAACCCTGCAGATTGGTTATAAAGAACTAAACTGGGTGATGGGTAGTAAGGAGGGCATGTGTTGGGATGAGCGCTGGGTGTTATATGCAACTAATGAATCATTGAACACTACATCAAAAACTAATGATGTACTTACTATATGTTGGCTAACTGAACATAAAAAAAAAAAACTAAGCCAGACAGTGAATTATCAAAATAGGTAAATAAGTCATTCTTCAACAGCCAGGTGCCCCATAGGGCAAAGTCAAGTAAGATAAAAGTCCTTGACGTAAGTCCTTGAATAGTTTAGTTCTGCAAAGGTGACCCCCCCAAAAGAAAAGAAATCAACTACTATGGTGCCACATAGTATCGGTGGTATGATACATAAGACTCTTCAGAGTTGGGCGCCTGGGTGGCTCAGTCGTTAAGCGTCTGCCTTTGGCTCAGGTCATGATCCCAGGGTCCTGGGATCGAGCCCCGCATCGGGCTCCCTGCTCCGCGGGAAGCCTGCTTCTCCCTCTCCCACTCCCCCTCTTGTGTTCCTTCTCTCACTGTCAAATAAATAAATAAAAATTAAAAAAACAAAAACAGAAAACAGAACTTTGGTGAACTAGGAAATAAAAACAGAACCCGATGCAGGAAGGACAAAAAAATTAACAATTTGGAGGATATATTAGAGAACTTTGTTAAGTCCTCCAAATTTAGGAATATACAAGAACATGAATAGCATAAGAAGTAGAATAAATTCTGGGGCACCTGGGTGGCTCAGTCCTTAAGCGTCTGCCTTTGGCTCAGGTCACGATCCCAGGGTCCTGGGATGGAGCCCCGCATTGGGCTTCCTGCTCAGCGGGAGGCCTGCTTCTCCCTCTCCCGCTCCCCCTGCTTGTGTTCCTGTTCTCGCTGTCTCTCTCTGTCATGTAAATAAATAAAATCTTTAAAAAAAAAAAAAAGACTCTTCAGAGTTATAGACAGAATCCTACTGTACTGATGAAGAAAGGCTTTGGGAAAAGGTGACTCTGGTAAAGGGATGAGAATGACTTAGCTAGACTAATAAGAAGGAGAAGCTTAGAATTTTTAGAGTGTCCTAAGAGCTTGAGCCAATACTCGTGCACACTTGAAGGTATAAATAATACATCAAAGCAGGTGCTCTAAACAACGGTGGGAGAGTATCGGAAGCTGCAACTAAGAGAGGTCGTCAGAAGACCAGATCCTGGAGGGGTATTAGTTGTAGATAAAGATGACACATTTTACCCTGCAAGCTATAGAGAGACACTGAAATCCTTTTTAGACCTCATCAAGTAAGGAAATAACCTCTATTCTGTTCTACGATAGTTGACATGTCTAGGAAATCACTGTATGCCTTGCCTTAAATTTGAAAAAGTGTCCTAAATGAAGAGACAAATTTTAGCCTTGTTAGGAATAAAACTTGAAAGTTAAAAGAGCAGACTGCTACTTTTGGAACTCTTGTTCAGAACTGATGAAGATAACTAGGATATTCCTGAATATTTTCTGCATACTTTTATCTAATTGAGTTATAAGTTGCTTTCTCTTGATGCTCCTAGTTTATGTGGTGGAAAATAACAAAATAGCACTTCAGAAGCAAGCACACAAACACTGTATGTTATAATGAATTTAAAATATGAAAATGTACAGACAGTCCATAATGGACATATAGATTTCTGTGAATTTACACACACACACGTACCTACCCCCTACAAATATATGTACATATAATATTGAACCTTTTCTTTCTTAAGCATTTGTTAATTTTTTCCTAACATATGTTGCCTATAGTTTGTTTGAACTCTCAGTAATTTATTCAGCTGCGTTTGATAAATGACTCATGAAATTACTCACATTTTTTATCATTTCAATACAGCAGTACAATACTGCCCTGGGTTAATTTACTATATCAAGTAATTTCAAGTAGAACAATGACTCCTGCCTAACACATATTTTTGGCTGATTTCCATTTCTATGTATGCTGCTCTGACCTTGAATAGTTGTTATATAAAAGATATATAATACACTAATCCCAATGAAGAAAATGGGAAAACTGCAATAAAAACATGATGAGTTTACAAAGTTTGTTCAATTTGAAAGCTGTTGTATCTAGTGTTTTATAGAGCTTTATAGTCTATTTTAAAATATATATTTTTAATGATTTTATTTATTTTTTAACAGAGACAGACAGTGAGAGAGGGAACACAAGCAGGGGGAGTGGGAGAGGGAGAAGCAGACTCCCCACTGAGCAGGGAGCCCGATGTGGGGCTCCATCCCAGGACCCCGGGATCATGACCTGAGCTGAAGGCAGTCGCTCAACCGACTGAGCCACCCAGACGTCCCTATTTTAAAATATTTTAAGTAAAAAAAAAAACTGTTTCCATTTATTGAGTGTTGGAATCCCTGATGCACCACTTCCTAGCCGAATGGGGTTTGGGCAAAATTTTTTAACATCTGTATGTCTCAATTCCAGCATTTGCAAAAAGGAGATAATCATACACTAATAACTTCACAGATTTCATGAATTCAGGCATGTAAAGACCTTTAAAACAATCACTGGCAGGTAATGAGCACTTAGTATTTATTAACTGGTATTATTATTGTTATTATTTTACTTTGAGGTTAAGTACCTAGGTTCCTGTATCTTGTGTTAGGGCAAAGTTAGTTGCATCTGATTCCAAATCCATGTAAGTGTGATTTATAGTGTCCCTTTTATTTTTCTCCAAGCTGTAATATTATGACCCTTTCCCTTTGCTTCACTGGTTTTAAATACCCTGCTGAACTTTCAAGGATTCGTTCAATCCTACATATCTTGTTAAGGTTTGTCTAAACACTTCATCCTACAAAGCTCCTTCTTTGTTAGCATCTTGTCTTTCTGACCTATCTTCTCAATAATAAAGTACTAATGTCAGAGAGATTTGTAACTTACCAGCGCCTTGCAGAGTATGTGCTTGGTTAATAAGTCTTTCTCATTCCTTCTCTTCATCATCATTCCATAAATGAGAAACTGGATTACCTGGATCACAGAAAGACTGGGTGAATTATTACCCAAATTTTCAAACTCTTTCCAGTGCGTCACCTTTATTAGCCATAACTTACTCCTTCCCTGGGCTTATCCAACCACCCCTTTTAGTAACTTTTTTTTTTAGACCCTTTTTGTACATTTGCAGCTAAAGTTATATTGAAAGGATGATTGAAATAACATAATTTTTTTAAGTGCTACAAATGATACACATTGGCCTTTTCCTAAAACACCTACTTGTTCTAGAAAGATTCAAATTTGATTGGCATAATTTTCTTCTCTAAGAAAAAGCAGCTTTCAGCTAGGGAAAGTGAAAGCTTCATCTACCGAGTGTCATTGCAGAACTATGCCCCAGAACAGAAGCTTCCAAATTCTAAGAAAGCTTAATTGGATGTTCTACCCGGCAATGATAATATGGTTCATTTCATGATCAGATGAGATTGAGAGAGTTGAGTCTTTTCTGATATTCAAAGTCACGTGGTTGTTTTCCTTTAATTTAGCATTTTGATAAAGCAAGATTTATACTTCAGAGATCAATTTATACATTGAGATAAAGATTTTGATTCATAGACCAAAATACAGGAACAAAATTTATTTTATTTTGTTATTATTATAGTATATTCTTAGTGATGTTTTAGTATTAGATTATTCGTGTTTCAAAAAATGATCTTGCTGAATAGAATCAGATGATTCATTCTTCTTTCCATTGGGGTATACAAATTTGGATTATGTAGGAGCAGTGCAGGAGAAGATAACAGAGATAATAAAAAAACCTTTCACTACATGCCTTTCACACATGTAGAATCTGCCTGCTTCTGTGAATGGTTTAGGACCCTCCAAACAGAGCAATACCAAAATAACATGGTTTGGAATGGGCTCTCCCCACAGAATGTGCTGGAAGCCACATGGAGGAACGTCATCTGTGTTTTTGATAAAAGAAGCTTTGTTGTCAACTTCATCACTTTAAGGTCTACTCAGAATAAGGAAGCTGAAAGCAATAATCCAAGAGTTTTTGGTGCATTTTATCTATTCTAATTAAAAAAATAATATGCTTTTTTCCATTGGCTATTTTTTCCTGATTTGTCAAAGATTAGTTGACTATAGAGTTGAGGGTCCATTTCTGGAGTCTCTATTCTGTTCCATTGGTCTGTGTGTCTCTTTTTGTACCAATACCATGCTGTTTTGGTGATCACAGCTTGAAGTCAGGGAACGTGATGCCCCCAGTTTTGTTTTTCTTTTTCATCATTCCCTTGGCGATTTGGGGTCTTTTCCGGTTCCATACAAATTTTAGGACTTTTTTCTACCAGCTTTTTGAAAAATGCCAATGGTATTTTAATAGGGATGGCATTGAAAGTGTAAATTGATTTGGGGAGGATAGACATTTTAATAATGTTTATTCTTCCAATCCATGAGCATGGAATATTTTTCCATCTTTTTGTGTCTTCCTCAATTTCTTTCATAAGTGTTCTGTAGTTTCTAGAGTATAGATCTTTTACCTCTTTAGTTAGGTTTGTTCCTAGGTATCTTATGGTTTTTGTTGCTATTATGAATGGAACTGATTCCTTAATTTCTCTTTCTACAGTCACATTGCTAGTGTATACAAAAACAACTGATTTCTGTGCATTGATTTTGTATCCTGCCACATTGCTGAATTGCTGTATGAGTTCTAGTAAAATTTGGGGGTGGAGTGTTTTGGGTTTTCCACATAAAATATCATATCATCTGTGAAGAGGGAGATTTGACTTCTTCTTTGCCAATTTGGATGCCTTTTATTTCTTTTTGTTTTCTGATTGCTGAGGCTAGGGCTTGTAGTACTATGTTGAACATAGTGGTGAGAGTGGGCATCCCTGTCATGTTGGACAGCTACATATAGAAGAATGAAACTGGACCATTCCCTTACATCATACACAAAGATAAACTCAAAATGGATGAAAGACCTCAATGTGAGACAGGAATCCATCAAGATCCTAGAGGAGAACATAGACAATTACCTCTTTGACATCGGCCACAGTAACTTCTTTCAAGACATGTCTCCAAAGGCAAGTGAAACAAAAGCAAAAATGAACTTTTGGGACTTCATCAAGATAAAAACCTTCTGCACAGCAAAGGAAACAGTCAACTAAGAGGCAGCCCATGGAATGGGAGAAGATATTTGCAAATGACATTACAGATGAAGGGCTGATATCCAAGATCTATAAAGAACTTCTCAAACTCCACCCTCAAAAAACTAATAACCCAGTCAAAAAATGGGCAGAAGACATGAACAGACACTTCTCCGAAGAAGACATACAAATGGCTAACAGACACATGAACAAATGCTCAACATCACTAGCCATCAGGGAAATACAAATCAAAACCACAATGAGATACCACCTTACACCAGTTAGAATGGCAAAAATTAACAAAACAGGAAACAATAAATGTTGGCGAGGATGTGGAGAAAGGGGAACCCTCTTACACTGTTGGTGGGAATGCAAGCTGGTACAGCCACTCTGGAAAACAGTATGGAGGTTCCTCAAGATGTTAAGAATAGAGCTACCCTATGTGCTGTGGTGAGTGCTGTGAATTGTATTAAGACTGATGAATCACAAACCTGTACCCCTGAAACAAATAATACATTATATGTTAATAAAAAGAAAAGAAAAGAAAAAGAATAGAGCTACCCTATGACCCAGCAATTACACTACTGGGTATTTACCCCAAAGACACAGACATAGTGAAAAGCAGGGGCATGTGCACCCCAATGTTCATAGCAGCAATGTCCACAATAGCCAAACTGTGGAAGGAGCTGAGATGCCCTTCAACAGAAGAATGGATAAAGAAGATGAGGTACATGTATACAATGGAATCTTATTCAGCCATCAGATAGGATGAATACCCACCATTTGCATCAACATGGATGGAACTGGAGGGAATTATGTTAAGTGAAGTAAGTCAAGCAGAGAAAGACAATTATCATATGATTTCACTCATATGTGGAACATAACAATAGCACGGAGGACTATAGGGGAAGGGAGGGAAATCCAAAGGGGGAGAAATCAGAGAGGGAGATGAGCTATGAGAGACTATGGACCCCAAGAAACAATCTGGGGGTTTCAGAGGGGAGGAGGGCGGGGGGAGGGGGTA
>NC_138380.1:67746990-67792566 GCF_054177405.1 Leptonychotes weddellii | reverse complement strand
CTCAGTGTTAAAGCCTTTCCCAAGAGTAGCCTGCCTTTTATAAGATAAGGATACCTATGTTCTAGGAAACTTGTGTTCTGATTTGGCAATTATAGATGATTATCCATGAGCAAATATTTTGACCTCTCCAGGATTCCATTTCCTAATCTCTAAATGAAGCTGTTGGATGAGATAACATCAGATGCTTTTAAGGTTTAAATGATTCTATCATATTAGATCTTCTTTTAACATTTCTCCCTCTCTTTTCTCTCTCTTTTTACTTTCATCCTTCCTTTTGATGCCAGAAACTATTCTTGGAACAAAACATATAACACCTCTGCCTTTATGGAGCTTATGTTATATTGATCATAAGTTGAAGAAAATAAGTATATGGTTATATAATGGGGATGGGGAGTAAGATCAGTGCAATACTCCCAGAGTAGTGCGTGGTCTGACAAGAGAGGTCTGCTGCAGTCAGTTAATCATATGGTCAAAGGGAATAAAATTGACTATCCCTAGTTGATTGAATTAACTAAGCTCTACTGGATTTTCAGAAAAACTGTTAAGAATTACAGTCTGACAGAGAGATCTGAGACTCAACCAGATACTCCTATATTACCTATGTTTCTGAACAGAGCAGAACACCCCCCTCCTTGAAAAAGGGGAAGCTTAAGAAAATGATGCTATTATAACACTAAATGTATATACTATGAAAATTGTTCCAATCTTTCATCAAATGGGATGGGTTAATTTAGTAAATATATAGGGAAAGAGAGATAAAAAAGTTTGGGGGAGACTGTTGGATCCTGGCTCAATACTTGCACTAATTCCTGATGTTACAGAACCTCAGTGAATTATATTAGTAAGGGAGAGTTTGAGGGTAAGGGGATAAATGAAAATGAGCTAAATATGCCTAAGGCAAGAATCAATAGGGTGTCTAACTCCAGGATCTCCCCAATTCCTGATTGTAAAAGTATATAGGTGTGTTGGAGCCATTTTGTATCTACTTACAGAGTTGATGACTTGACTTTGGTAGCTCAGAGGTGGCCATAGTGGAAGTGTTTATGGAAATCGACAAACACTACAAATGAAGATATATTTTTCCCCCAGAAAGCTGTTGTTAACAATTTACCAGCACAAGGACAATAACAAATCCCTATACTGGCTCCTTTTAATTTTTAATGAGTTATTACACTGGGAAGGCAAAGTGGAGGTTTGGGTTATTTCTATAGGGCAAAGAACTCTGGTTGGGTTGCAGGATATAATTGGAAATTGTGCTCTGGTGGGGAGGAAGGACATGTGCATGGGACAGTTTAGATCTTATTAGGTGGGGACATTTTGGATTAAGGGAACAAGGGTGTGTGTGTGTGTGTGTGTATGGGTTAAGAATCAAGTAAAAAAGAACAAAATAGATCAAAGTACAGTGATCCGTCGTGTTCAAAGTGATACCCCAGTGACTGTAACCAAGCCCTATTTCTAGCCATGACTGAATGATTAATTCTCAGGCAGATACAAGGGCCACATTTGAATAATCAAATTTCCTGTCACTGGGATTTAATTTGAGCTGAGACATCTGGAAGATTGGAGGTCATAGGAACAGTGTAATCTTATGGCAGGTGATATTTTGTTTCTGGAGGGTAATAACACAGACTTGGCCCTGCTGGGCATGGCTTATTCCATCCCTAGTGAGATCATGGATCACAGTCTTATTCTATCTTTGTTCACTAGAATTCTCAGCCCAGTAAAGCACTTTTCAGAGAAACTAGGACTTCCATCATTAGTCTGTTCCTAATTGGAAAGAATATTTAAGAGTTGTCTGAACCCTGGCAATGAAAATAGGGAGGAGATATGTGGGTGAAAAGTACAGGATGGATCTAATCTAACATTACTTTCTCCTGTAGTCTTTGACTTCCTTCTTTTATATCAGACTTCTGGCTTTTTAATATTACTTAGCACGAGTCACCTTTTGATCTTGGTTTGCTTTGACTAAACCAACAAATTATTAGAATCACAGTTAGTTACCGCAAGCTGTTGAATTCCAAATTGTTGTGTGTTCACCCATAGCAAAGACTTAAGCCTGATCCAAAATCATACTCTGCTCTTCATGATTGAGTGTTTGCAAAATTTGGGGTATAATGCTTTTATTATCTATTCTGATTTTGTGTTTCACTAATTGAAGCAGTTGAGAAGTTATAAATGTTTGAATTGGGTAAATTTTTAGATCTGTACAGCAATGGAAACATTGCAGAGCAGTTAGAGGAATTGGGAGGCTCCAGATCCTTTGAATGCTCTGGATACCCTTATTTCAATGATCACGGTTCCTTAATTTCCTATTAGTATATATTCCATATAAAAGAATTAGTGAGGTTGTGAATTTAATGGGTCCTTTAGTTAAGCACCCCACAGAATCAATTTCTATATTTAATATTTAGTAGCTTCAGCTCTATGGTGACAAAAGATAGAAGGCTCTTTTTCTTTTCTTTCCTTTTCTTTCTTTCCTTTTCTTTCTTTCAGCATTGTAACATACAGGAACTGAGTATCAATCCAAGTCTTGTAGTAGGGTTTTCAAGGGTTGTTTTTAAGGTATTCTCACTTTAAATTGTTCTGTACCATTAGATATAGTAAAGATACTGTAGTAGCTCTAGAATTTTTCATCCTTTGTTGTTTCTTTGGTAACCAAAATCAGTAACTTGATTGGCTAATTCACTGCTCTGTACCATTATGGGCTAGAACTTTTCTATCCTGGAAAATGGGAAAGTATCCCAGTGCTTTTGTTCCATGTTAACCATATAACATATTTCAAAAAGATAAATTTCTCAAAGGATCTGTGGCCCTTGCCATACTCCGGTATCTAATTCCGTGTTTGTTAAGGTGTCTGTGGATGAAAGCAATAGACGCAGTTGTGATGGTACCCGACTAGGCCTTTTGATGTAACATTCCCACAGACTGGCCATCATGATGTAGCTATGTTGTATATAAGGTAAACACAATAATATGCATTTTAATTACTTTGTAATCTGCAGACAGTGGCATAATGTAAAATTGTACATGAAACGTGGGTATTAGATACAGGTGACCTGGCTTGCTAAGTGATTTCACAATCATAAAATATTATTATGCTATAATTTCAGGGACATAAAGTTGATGGTAAAAAAGGCTGGGAAGCCTTCCTGTGGCTACCCAAGGCCCATTGGGATCTAGGGCCTGAGGAGGAGAATACCATCTCTACCAACCTAAGTATATTGTCCACAACAACCTGGAGAGTCTTCAAAAGCAGCACTCGCTCCAAATCTTTTACCTTTGTGCCTCCCAGTACGTTCTCTTGAGAATGTATCTTCTGTATATTTCACAATAATTGTACCTTCTATAAGAACACTATATCACAGTTCTTTCCTTCTCTAAAACTCCTACCTAATCTTTTAGAAGACTGAGTCACAAACTTTGGTTAAAAAAATTTTTTGGTAAAAAAAAAATGAGGTAAAATGGAATGTTTCTTGAAAGGAGAATGACATCATTTATAAAGTTAAATAGCTAGCTAATTAGGTCTCATGAAGGACAGAAATTCTAACTCAACTGCCTTAAAGAGGAAAGTCGTTGACTAATATGGCTGCTACAGTGTTGGTTTGATCCAGCACCTCAAAACCTTCACCAAGAAATTAGCTTCTTTCGATTTCTCTCCTGCCTTTGTACCACTCTAAAGTTGACTCCTTCTATTGTGTCATAGGACTGCAGCCATAGGCTTCTGAGGGTACATTCTTCCTGGTTTATATCGAGAGAGAGAGAAAGAGAGAGTGTGGTGTGTGTGTGTGTGTGTGTGTGTTTGAGGGAGGGAGAGAGAGAGAAATATGTCTATTTTATCATTGAATAAAAGTCCCAAGCTTCCCTGTGACTGTACTAATTTTAGCACTTGTTCATTCATGGAAAGTCATACACTAACTACTTGGCTTAGGCGTTGGTTTGCTGCTAAATGATTAAAATCGGCTCTCTGAAAAAATATAACCATGTATCTATGTACATAAGATCATTATAAATTTTACTCATGGAAAGGATGTCTAGCCCACAATTCACAAATAAAAAAAATACACAATACTCTTCAATGTAAATTCCATATGACCAATTAATTCTCTCAGAATATTTTTATTAACTTTTGCTGAACTCTCATATCTATAGCCCACCTATGGTTGCAATCCAGTAATGATTTGAAAACATCCTAGCTGTTGGGAAACCTCACCAATTCATTCATTGATGATGTGAGTGAATTACTTGCTCATTTGGACAATAGTTTTGAAAGTATTGGAAGAATATACATTATTTAGCTACCAGCATGATGTCACTGACCACAGAGTTGGGAAAAAGTCTGTAGTAGCACACCATTACATAGAATTTCCACCATACAGGTAGAATAAATGTCAAAATCTGAAGAACATCAATTCTAATAAAGTATAGTAAAAAAATATAAAATGATTAGGAATTGATGTATTTTAAGTATTTCCATATAATTTAAGTATGAGTTCATAATTTAATTTTTAATAATGACTCTGTGTAGTAGTCTTGACTACTGATTTGCAGACTTTGAAGAAATTTAGCAGTTGGCTCTGGGGAGCTGCTATGAGCTAGCTACAGCACACCTAAGCTGGGGTCTAGGTTACATACCCACCCCTAATTCTGAAACTGTGGTATGGGGATGAATTATGTTGTTGGCTTCAGCAAATTAGGACACATCTTGGACTGAGATCAAATACCATTCCAATGACATGAATAGAACATTAGGGTACTGTTGGGACTGAGGAAGGGAAGGTGAATTCTAGAAAGGCAACTAAAAATTTCTGCCACCAACAGGAACATAAACATCCTGGGGTCACAGCAGCAGGAACCTGGGGCCCTTTGCTACAGTGCTGCCCTGGCATGACTCAGCTACCCCTTTCCAACTTTGTGCTCCTTTGCTCAACCTTCTAGTTGCTGGGGAAAAGACTATTATTGGTCCAGCTTAGATCACCAGGAGTCAATATTTCTTCTGAATAAAATTGCTAGATGCAACTGTGAAATAGGCAAAATACGTCTAAAATATACTAAATAAAACACAAAGTAATCTTATTTTAATTCAGGCAGTTGGTAATATATTACAAGTTTAAAACAAAATAAAATCTTAAAATACAGTGGACCTTGAATAACATGTATTTGAACTGCATGGGACCACTTATATGTGGATTTTTTTTAAGATAAATTCAGTATAGTACTATAAATGTATGTTCTCTTCTTTAATATTTTCTTTCCTCTAGCTTATTTTATTGTAAGAACAAAGTAAAATATGCATATAACTCAGAAAATTTGTGTTAGTTGACTCTTTATGTTATTGGAGGCTTCGAATCCATAGTAGGCTATTTTGGGGGAGTCAGAAAGTTATATGCAGATTTTCAACTGTGCAAGGGATTGGCACCTTGAATCTCCACAATTGTTTAAGGGTCAACTGTATTATATTTTGAGAGGTCATGTAATAACTGCATCATGAGTAAGAATTTAGGGGACTTTGTATCTCTCTTGATCTTAGATTTACAAAGTTCTAAGTAAAAGAAAATAAAACAATCTGATTGATTATGAATGTGTATTAATTGAATTAGGTTTGATTACAAATAGCAGAAAATCCAACAGAGCCTTGCTTTTCTTTTTTCTTTTTTTATTTAAATTCAATTAGCTCACATATAGTACATCATTAGTTTCAGATGTAGTGTTCAATGATTTATCAGTTGCATATAATGCCCAGTGCTCATCACATCATGTGCTCTCCTAAACAACCTTGGTTTTAATAGAATAAGAAATTTATTTTGGGGCACTTGGGTGGCTCAGTCATTAAATGTCTGCCTTTGGTTTAGGTCATGATCCCAGGGTCCTGCATCGGGCTCCCTGCTCAGCGGGAAGCCTGCTTCTCCCTCTCACATTCTCCCTGCTTGTGTTCCCTCTCTCGCTGTCTTTCTCTGTCAAATAAATAAATAAAATCTTTAAAAAAAAAAGAAATTTACTTCTTTCTTAGAGTCTGGAAGTAGTCAGTTGAAATATACTATGGTACTCCAGAGTCTGAAAACCACATACTTCTCTTTTTCCTCTGCAGAGAACTCAGTTCCCAAAATAATCTCATGGAAAGAGATGATTGCTCCAGTTATAACACTGCATCCCCATTTCAGCCAGCAGAAAGGGCATGTTCTAGAAGCTTTACACTTGATTCTGTTGACATTCCATTGACCAGAACGCACAGGGCTACTTCGGTATTGCTGCAAGATAGCTGTATGTACAAGGTGAACAAAACACACACATGGATTTCTGGAATTTTAATAATATACCAATAATATAATTATAGTTAGCCAACAAGGAAATATTTGCTTATAAATTATGATTAGAGCTGTGAAGAAAATAAATAGGTAACAATACAAGGGGGAATATGATCAGTAAAATGAGTGTTAGAAATTAATTCCCTTAAGAAGCAAAAGAAAGAAATATGGGAAAGCTTCATAGAGAGGCTTTTGATAAGCGGATATAATTTGCAAAGATTTGGGCTGGAGATAAGCTTAGAAAGGGAATTTAAATACAGGGAAAACATAAGAATCACAGACATCCAAAAATGTGGGCTTTGTTCAGAGGCTATCATGCAGTTTTGTTTGTTGAAATTAAGTGTGTATGAGCAGTAGAAGGCATAATCTAACACTCAGAATTTATTCTGTGCCAAGCACTGTTCTAAGTACTTACCTTTACTCATTTACTTTCCACAACCACCATTTCAGGTAGGTTCTGTTACTTTTCCCATTTTCAGATGAGGAATTTGAGGCATGGAAAGGATAAATAACTTGCTTAAACTCACAAAGCTCTGATTTTAGGAAGTTTAACTCTGAGTCTGCTCTTAACCTTTGGACTATGTTGCTTTAAAATAGGGAGATCTCTAATGGAGGGCCATGATGTTGTACTCAATAATTTGGACTTAATTCTATAGACAATAGGGAGCTACTAAAGAGTTTTGAGTAGATATATTCTAGTAGATGATATATTTGAATTTGTGTTTTGGGGATATTGGTTTAATATTTGTGGGATGGACATCATTAAGTAGACTAAGAATGGGGTGTCATTTGGGAGATGCTAGAAATGACCCAGCGAGAATCAATATAAACTATTATTTTCATTATGAATAATGAATAATGAATAAAGCCTTGAGAGATTCTCTGAGACTAGTTTTTCTAATCTGTGGTAGTGCATATTCAGGGTAGAAGAAAATTGAAAGAAATATTGGCAATTCTCTGGTATGAGGTATAAATATTAATTACTGATCCTCTCTGCAATGGAAAGGTGAACTCAGAAGGAAGGCAGTAATGTGTTTTGTTTTTTTTTTAAAGATTGTATTTATTTATTTGAGAGAGAGAATGAGATAGAGAGAGCATGAGAGTGGGGAGGGTCAGGGGGAGAAGCAGACTCCCCGCCGAGCAGGGAGCCCGATGCGGGACTTGATCCCGGGACTCCAGGATCATGACCTGAGCCGAAGGCAGTCGCTCAACCAACTGAGCCACCCAGGCGCCCGGAAGGCAGTAATGTTTATTAAGCATCTAGTTTTTACCTAGAACTAACATTGGCTCATATTATTTTTAATTCTCACAACAGAAGTATAGGAAGTAGGGCTTCTCACTGAATTCTCTTCATTCGCAGATGAGGACAGCATGACCAATTTTTGACTAGTTTTGTCAGCAAATGACAGAACTGGAATTGGGTTTCAAGTCTTCTGTCCCTTACACTGTACAGCACCTATGATGTACCCAGTTCACAAGGTAAATTTGCCAGGCACAAAGCCTCCGAAGGTGTGGCCACATGCTCAACTTGAGACAGGTTTTGAAATAAATATGCCTTTGAAACACGGTCTTCTCTGACATTACCTTGACTTTAGCTCTAAAGTATGACAGATGAGCATGAGTAGAGAAATCTTCATTGATTTCTGGCTTGCTCATATGATTAAGTTACATGTACAATACCTCTTTATTACAGAGGAAGAAGATACTAAATGTTTTCTGAGATTCCCACGCTTTCCTTAGTCCTCACTCATGTTGTCACTGTGTCCTCAGACCAAAAGAAATAGTTAAAAGTTCCATTTATTACACAGTGAAGTCCAAATAACTCTGTCAATACTTTTGTCCTAACAACTTATTAAATGTCTGAAGAAAATAATACACATAAATTATAAAAGAGAATTTAATTTTTACATAAGCACCATTACAAATGGGATATATGTATCTATTGAGTATGGCACACCTCTAAGATATTAGCACCACCCTAGACACCACTGGGACCCTCATTTAACCTGTGTTCCACATCGTTTTTTTGCTTAGTACTTGGTTTTCTCCCCAGCAGTCACTGAAAATCCAGCTATGCAAAGAGATGCCATTGAAGGGCTTTTAGCACAATGTACTCCTGAAACTGAACTACCTCAAACTACTAGTTTGTGGCAATCTGACAAATGTCAAGTATCGCCGTGTTTCTCTTAAGAATTTAAGGTATACCCCAGTGCCTGGTGAATTTGCTGTGACATCCCAGGGCGCAGCTGCATAGTTTGGGAAACATGCATTTATGTTATTTGACACATACCAAGAGTTTTGACCTGAACACATTACAATTTGCATCTAAGCGTACTTAATTCAAAACATGTTTTTCAACACTGATGTTTTTATTCCAAATACAGATTATTTTATCGATGCATCCTGTTGCTGGAAGAAAAACAAAGAAGAAAGCACAAATTTGAAGTCATGTTTCAAATCCTTATTTCATTATTCACTGGCAGTTGATCTCTGGGCAAGTTACCCAACATCTCTGAGCCTTAGTGTCTTCCTGTTTTTTAATCTATAATGTGGACATAGTCATAAGCACTTTTGTTGTGCCTGTCAGAATTAGAGTAAATGTTGTATTGGAAATACCTAGGACGACACATGGTACTTTTTGGGCTTCGCCGAATATTGTTTTTTTCCCTTCTTCCTCTCTAAAAGGAGATTGTCTCATAGAATTGACTGTATTTCTTTTCTAAATAACACATACTTAAAATGAGAGATCCTTCTGTAAAGGCTGTGAAGGGCAATGATTTTTAAATTAGCAGAAGGAGGCTAACGCAGATGAGATGAGATGTTTAATTCTGGAGAATTTATGCCGCCAGAACCATTAACAATCTCCTTTCCAGGAGCAATTATCTCAGCAGCAAAGTAAGCACTGAGGGACACACATGCAGGAATTAGACAAGCAAAAGACAGATGAATTTAGAAAATACAAACTAAGAGGCATCTGTAATAAAGTACGTTCCATGGGCTCCTAAAAAAATAAGTTCTAGGGAATATTATTCTTTCTGGTTTTTTTTTCCTGTATATTTGAGTGCTACTGATCAGGATTCTCACGAAGATGAATAATTCCTAATTATTTTCAGTGTGCGTGTCGTGTGTTACTGTGTGCTGAGAGAAATTGAACTGCTCATTCCATGGCCTGTTCTGTTCATCTCTCTCCAGGGTCAGCCATACACAGTTGGGAAAATTATGCCTCCCGGAGAGCAATTTCTTACTCATTCAACATTCCCTCAGAGCTACATCAGATCATTAACAAGGATTTTCTCAATTAACTACTAAATCAGCAATTAAGGCTTAAGAGATATCTATTGCAAATAAAAGGGTTATTGATTTTAATTCAGTCATATCTTATGATTATGGATATTAATCACACACAGTCTTTAACTGCAAAATAGGACTCTCCCTAGCAGTCAAACATGACAGAAGGAGGCAAAGTGAAATGACTTTCAAGTGGACAAACTGCCATTACTTAGTAATGAGATTGAACAGTATGGCACTAATTTAAAAAAAGGGATAGATGTTTTACAAGATAATTTTAAAGTGACTTGAGATGTATATTTAGGCTTAGTTAAAACTCATCAGCCATGTAATACATGAATACATTCATTGAAGGATCATCTACAATTACAGTAATGGAAAGGCAACATGCTTCATGAATAGTTACAGCTACACTCGGTGCTCACAGACCAGTGCATATGCCAGATCATGTCTTCATTAACATATTACATGGAAATGTAACTTGTTAAAAATAGTAATGGAAGAGTGGTAAGACCATAGTAACCTAATGAATTCCTTCATATTTAAATTTATTAAAATAAAAATGTAGGCTTTTTTTTTTTTTTCCTATCCGGATATGCTCATTTTGGTCTAACAGAATATGTAAAGTCTCATAAAAAAAATAGAAAAAGACTGCAGCCCACCACCTTTCTCTCTTTTACCAGATGGCAACATTTTCTTTAGCATTCTTTCATGTTTGCCAAAGCTCCAGCTATCAGCCATGTGTTGAGTGAGTTTCGGCAATCTGGAAAATACAGTCCGGGTTCTATTAAACAGTGCTGTAATTTTGCACAAAAATTTTCCTTGCCCAAGCCAATTATATTTAGAACTTGTTTAAATGTATGATTCCAAGCTTCATGCAAATTCCTATGACTGACAGCAACCTTTTCACAAAGTAGAGTTTGTTTACATTATATCTTTATCAAATGGTACCACTCCTTCTGGTCTGCTGTTTCCATGATTGCAAATTACAAGTCTTTTTTCTGCCCTAAACAGGTCCCTGAGTGTCGAAGCAAAAATTTCACCTGACGAAGTTAAAGAGGTAAGGAAGATTTTATTCAAGATTTTATTTATTATAGTCAAGAGGGAGATCAGACTAAAGTCTGAATTCATTTCATCTGAAACAAAGGGTAAGGAGATTTGTAAGCACTGGGGTGAGAGAACACAGGCCATCTGTGTTTGCTAACTTGCTTTTTCCAAAAGAAAAGTAAATTTTCTCCTATTTTTGTGATAGGAGGTAATTTTACAACTTGGAGTAGGGCAACCACTAAAGTTCAGCTCCTGTCCTCCCACAGAGATTGGGAGATAGGAGAACTATCTTCCTTGATGTTGACATGTCAAAGGGATGGCTGCCAGATCCTGGAGACAGGTAGTCCTGGATTGTAACACTGACAATAACTTTTTAGAAAAATTTACATCTCAAAGGGGGCAGCGAAGGAATTTGCAGTTACAAAGTCTTTAAAGTAAATGCTCCAAGAAAAGGAAGACCAAAGTACTAGGGTCAGGAATAAGCCTGTCTAAAGTTTAATTAAGCTGAGAACTTTAAGGCTGTGTTCACCAAAAATATTACTAGGACTCTGTCGTGAGAACTGATAAGAATAATGAGAACCTCATACTAATGGCAGATGGTTGGGATACATTTCAGAATTTAGTAGCCAAGGTGCCCCAGTGTTTGTTCATCCCAGAGTCAGTTACAGTTATGGTGATATACTCATTAACTGCACTTGAGAAGTCACTACAAAACCCATTCAGAAGGTGAAAATTTATTTTGTGCCTGTATGTCTTAAGTGATACTTCTCATTGGTTCCCACCCCTCTTACAGAAATGTATGAAATTAAAGGTGTCTCCAAAACCTGCCATTATTTCTTCCAAAGCCATTGCCTCTCTATGGATTTAACGGTGCTTATATAGTAAGACTTTGAATATACCCATATACCATCCACATGGTAGTGTTTATAAATTTCAAAAGTACACTCGTTTTTGATCCATACAACAACATCTTGAAGCAGAAAAGGACAGATACTATGATCCCCTTTTTACAAGACAGAAAATTGAGGTTCCTGGGAGCTAAGCAACTTGCCCGTGGTCACATAGGTAGCAAATAGTAGTACTAACTTCTACAACTATATCCAGCCTTTGATATAAATTTTGCCCAAGTACTACTACTCTGATTCTCTACTTGTAATTCAGCTGAAGTGTGATTTTTGAAGCACATAGATTGTTTTTGTTTTTTGAGGGCCTTTGAGAAGAAATCTGTCCTATTATTGAAGTGATACTGTCCAAGTAAATGAGCCAGCCTTAGCTTTACTGATGTTGTCCTTCCTCTCTTTTGGATATTCCCCCTAATTGTTTGTGTACTTGGTTTTTCAAATCCCTGTCAAATATTAAGATAATTAAAGGGATATTTGATCTCTTTATATATTGTTATAATCTGTAAATGGGTAGACAAGCTTATATTTCTTTATATTCTTGTACATCCATATGTATAAATTTATTCTTATCAATAGACTTTTATGTTTCCCAAATTGCTCCTCTCTTTTTTTAAAAAGATTTATTTATATGGGGGGTGGTAGAAAGTATGACTAAGTCAGGGGGAGAGGCAGAGGGTGAGAATCTTCAAGCAGACTCCCCACTGAGCGTGGAGCCCACTGGGGCTCCATCTAAGGACCCTGAGATCATGACTTGAGATAAAAGTAAGAGTCGGACACAACTGACTGAGCCACCCAGACACCTATTCCTTCTTTATTTCTAATGTTTACAAAATAATATTTCATCAGTAACATTTTTGTTTTACATTAGAGTTAGACTCTTATTCTGGAGCCAGACTTATAATTCCCAAAATGTGGTCTATTACTGGGAGTAAAATACAGAAATACATATTAATGAGTGAGGGTCAGTCAGGGGTGGGGGCATACAAAAAATCTGCATTTAAGGAAGGTCCCAAATAATTCTGTGTACTTTATGATTTAAGATACACTGGTCCCAGTTTTTTATTTCTCCCAACCCCTTATCTTGATTAATATGTTTTCTATTCTTCTGAAAATCTTCATTAAGAAAGCAAACCCATCACTGCCACTACTACTGTAGTAAATAACAATGTCAGTGGTTTTATAGTACCTATTTTTCAAAATAATTTTAATCTTCTCAAATCCTTAGCATTGTGTGAGGGAAGAAAATAACTTCCTCAGAAAACTTTGTAAGTGAAAATTAAAGTCAAAACTACAATTATAGACACAGAAGAAAGCTTATCCACTGAATGTGTTTTCATACTTTTTATTGGTTTTATCTGTCATGAAATGAACCATATTTGTATCCCCAGTCCTCAGAACCCATCATTTTCATGGTGGACTTTTAGGCCTCCTGGTAGACCTATATGACACTCCATTTCAGGCTTCAGGTTAATTCTTTGAATTACTACTGGCACCTGATAGAGCCAAACCAGAATTCAAAGAGAGAAACATAAGGAGAAAATTATGGGTAGTTTATATTTTTGCCAAAAAGACTTTTCTAACATTTAGAATGTTCCAAAGGTAGAATTGACTGACTTGGGAGGTAGAAAATTCCCTGTCAGTTGAAGTATTGGAAATGAAACTGTATATAAGATAAAATGGAAGAAATCAATGTACTGGTGTAAAACAACAGATTATTTGATCTCTGAGGTCCTTTTTAATTCTCTTCTTAATCTCAGAGTATTTAGATTTGCCATCTGTCCAACCAAAGTTATTACTGCTTTTCCATTCAATTATTATTCCTTGAATGCTAGTTATAATTCATTTGAATTTCTCATTTTTATAGAACAAAATCTGTGAGAGAATATTAAGTATCATGCCTTGAATTTCCTTGTCCAGAGCATTTGCAAAACAAAAATAAGAATTCTTCTCTTCACCCAAATAATATACAGTTTAATGAAATCTCCTAAATGTCAGGTAATGTAAAACCATGGGAACTTTGAAGGATTTTAGGTTCCTCAAGAAAATTTTATTTTATTTTATTTTATTTATTTTATTTTAAAGATTTTATTTATTTATTTGACAGAGAGAGAGTGCTCACAGCAGAGGGAGAGGGAGAAGCAGACTCCTGGCTGAGCAGGGAGCCCGATGCGGGACTCGATCCCACAACTCTGGGATCATGACCATAAGAAAATTTTAAACTCAAAATTATCATTGATATGTTTCTATATACGAGGTTTTCCCCAATAATTTGCCAGAGATTAGTAGTTTTTTACATCTGTCAGAGATTTTGTATTGGGTTTTTAATATTTTCTTTTGTTAAGCATTTTTTGCACAAGTTGGCTAAATATTGATAGTATAATACCCTGAAAAAAAAATCAGCCAGTTGTCTGGGTACATTGTCTTTCTAACGAAAAAGACTCTGGAGTTCCCAAACATTCATGTTGGTACACACTTCATTTTCCCTTATAATTGGACTGCACAAAAACCTCTCATTTAAAGGATTATGAGGAATAGATCTCCCCCACCCCCCTGCCGACAGAAATTATACTTTTTCTTTACTAGCCATTTTTGACAGATAAGAATCATTTGGCATATTTTTATGATGCTTGGTATCATTTACTCTAGACATAGCCATTTCCCCTTGAGAAGCTTTCTAAAGAGAGCTTTTGACAGCTACTTAGAAAAAAATGATTGAGGGGCGCCTGGGTGGCTCAGTCGTTAAGCGTCTGCCTTCGGCTCAAATCATGATCCCAGGCTCCTGGGATCGAGCCCCACATCTGGCTCCCTGCTCCGCGGGAAGCCTGCTTCTCTCTCTCCCACTCCCCTTCCTTGTGTTCCCTCTCCTGCTGTCTCTCTCTCTCTGTCAAATAAATAAATAAAATCTTAAAAAAAATGATTGAATGATATTCTCAACATTTATCTATTGCCCACTTTATGTTTTTGCCTAACAAAGTGCATTGAAAATAGGCTAACTTACAATACAAAAGAAAATCTAACAAAAACACAAAATTAATTTTTACTTCTGAATGAATTAATTTGGGAACCAGCAAACTGAAACTGTAATTCTAAGTTCTAAGAAATAATGCACGTATATTACACAGAGAATCTTGTCCTGAGCCTTGTGATTAATAAAGTAAAATATTAAAAAGAATGCAGCTTTGGAAAATGTTTTAAGGGTGGTATTATGTTCCAGTTCTTTTTTCAATAAATGTTTTTACCTGTTAGGCTGAGGAGGATTTGTTTGATTTTGGAAATGTCACTCTGATAGAATAAACCTGCCTGGAATAGAGGTGACTGTCAAGGGCAAGTATGTACTAAGACATTAGGTAGTTTTAAATGCAGAGTATATGTATTATATATGAAGTCATGTAAAAATTTCCATAGGACTTAAGTAAAAACACTTCATGACTTATAGAACTGCACAACTGGTAAGTGATTTTTATTGTTACACTATACACAATTTATTCCTGATTTGTCATAAAATTTGTGGTAAATTTTTAGGTCAGGTGTTCGGAACTCAGAATCAAATTTCCCACAGGGATTACATTATACATTGTGGTTGGGTCTTTAGGCCAGTTCATAATGTGTCTGTCAGATTTGTATCATTCAGACAAGTATCAAAAAAAAAAAACAAAACAAAAAAAACCAACCTTCATCTACGATACTCCTTTAAGGACAATGATTTCGAGTTTTGATTTAGTCTCACAGAAGTATATCTGGCTTTTGAAGTAGGATCCTAGGTTGTTCTTGTGTTCTACTTTCCAATTTAAAACAAGAGAATGGGATAGCAAGGTTGCCGGAGATGCATTGGAAGGAAATAGGTGAATTAGAATAATCGAGGATATGAAAGGAAAGGAAAGGAAAATGTTTTGGGAGGAGTTAGATTATCTAAATAACTAAATACTGATCAGCTGATCAGGTAATAGCAGCTTGGATTCTATTCCATTCATTGTTCATGGCATTTGAAGGCTCAAAACAATTGGAACAGGAAGATGTGTGCTCTAGAGCTGGGCTGTCCAGTGTGGTAACCCCCAAACAGATATGGCTCTAACAACATTTCAAGTACTCAGTAGCTGTATGAGTTTTGTGACTACCATATTGGGACAGCAAACATATAGAGCATAACCACCATCACAGAAGTTTTATTAGACACTGCTGCTCAAAAAGAAGGGTTGGCAAACATTTTTCATAGGGCCACATAGTAAATATTCTAGGCTTAGTGGGCCATGCATGGTCTATGTCTTAAACTCTCCTCCTCCCCCTCCTTCTCTCCTCCTCCTCTTATTCTCCTTCTTCTTTGTTTTACAAACTTTTTAAAATACAAAAGCATTCTTAGCTCATGCATTATTATACAGTAATAGGCTACAGTCTGGACACAGTTGGTTTACTTCTGCTCTTGCTGCTCTAGAGTATCTCATTTCTTTTTTTCTTATGAATAGCAAGACTGGAGGTTAGAATTAGTTCATGGGTAAAAATTTTTGTTTGGTCCTAAAATAGGTACTTACGTCTCGTGTTGAAACTTGAGCAAGAACTGTGAGTGGCATGGTCCCCTTCTGCTTCTGCTAAAGAATGTGATTGGGTCTGCAGAGTTCCTTTACAGTGCACTGGCAAGCAGTGCCATATCCTTTATTTCAGAGATGGCAGAACTTGAGAAAAATGTATTATAATATTATAATATGACTGCTCTAGAAGCATCAGTCTTTTCATCCATGGCATTTATCAATACATTACTGAAGATATGTATTGATGAAAAGTTTCTATGCTCTGTTGCAGTCTCATTGTAATTAATCTGAAGAGACATCCTCTACATCTTTAATATGGTGAAGTGGAATTGATTATAGGGTCTTTATATTCCTTTAAAAAAGGTATCTTATTTGATGTTTATGGTGACAACTGAAATTCATGTACATATCTTGCTTCATGAAAATGTGATCATCTCTTTTCTTATTACATCTTAAAATAATTGATTTTTTATTTCTCCTTTAGCCATCTCCATTTGTAATAGTAATAGTTAATTTTAAAATCTTAACTTCCTTTAAAAAAGGAAAATAAAATTTAACAGTATTATTTACAATATTTATGCCTTCAATTTAACAAGATTTGTTGAATATCAGCTGTGCCAATAACTATGCTAAGCACTGTGGATACAAAAATCATTTACGCAATTCCTGATACCACGAAACTCATGTGTAGCAGGAAGGCAGGCACATAAACCTGTAAAACAGAGTACTAAATGCTGTATTGTTTAAGAAAATATATAGAAGCCTGGAGCAAAGAGCTATATTAATGTCTATAAAATCTTTAGGAAGGAGGAGACATCTCAGGCTTTTATGGATGAATGGGATATAATATTTATTTATTTATTTATGAAGATTGATTTATTTAATTTAAAGAGGGAGGGGAGGGGTAGAGGGACAGGGAGAGAGGGTCATAAGCAGATTCCATGCTGAGCACAGGGCTTGGTGTAGGGCTTGATCCCATGACCCTGAGCTGAAATCGAGAGTTGGAGGCTTAACTAACTGCACTACCCAGGTGCCCCTGAATGGGATATTTTAAAAGTGAGAGAGAAACCTAAGGCATGCTATATAAAACAAATAGCATGAATACATATATGGAGTATATACTTGGAATGAGAAAGACTGGTATTATAGTTTGGCTTGAGTAGAAGTTGTAAGATGTTAAGATATGTGGATAGATGTATGGCTAATCTGTGTAGCTTGCTAAATCTGTTGAATGCTATAATAAAATAGGTCATGAGATGACCTATTAAATTACTATACTATTAAAGTATAGTCTTGACCTTAGTCAGAAATACGATTCTAACAGCAGGGTATAAAATCAGTTGAATGAAACAATGAAGGTAGTGAGATGCCCTAGGTAGCCCTTTCCATAGTTAAGGGAAACAGCATGGAGAAATTAAATTTAATTAAATCAAAATAAATAAATAAAATTAATTAAATCAAATGGTACCACAGTAGAGGATGTGAGTAGGGTTCTAGAAAACTGGGGAAGAAACCAAGGCAGGATTTCATCATTTGTTTTGGGTAAAGGAGAAATAAAGAAAATAACCCCATATTTTATGGCTTGGCATGTAGGTCAGTTTATAAACTGTTAAAAGAGAAAGGTAACATGGTTTTAGGAATGGAAGTAGAGATTTAATTTTGGAAAGACTGATTCTGAAGAACTAATCCATCATCTAAGCAGAAATGCCTAATAATAGTATAGATACTGGTTTAGAGCACAAAAGAATTCAATTGTGACATCACTGTCACTTCAAGAACACATTTATGTGAAGTGTTTAAGTACTTTAAGTGTTTATCATTCATTGCGTAGTTTATTCCTCATAAAAACCTCATGAGATGGACACTATTATTATACTCATTTTAGAAATAAGACAAATTTGCTTATTTTTGCTGGGATTATCTTTTCTCCTCCTATGTGATTCAGCAAAATGTGACAATATGTGTGAAAATACCTAACAATGCCTTGTTCATGGTAGAAAGTCAAGTGTCAAAACAACCCATTCAGATAGTAGAATATGGTACTTAAATTTGAAGTAATTAAAATTAAATGCAATTAAAATCCATTTCCTTAGTGGGATAGTAGAATATAGTAGCTAACCCATTCAGATACTAGACTATAGTAGTTTAAACCATGGGCTCTGAAATCAGATTATGGTTTTAAGATATACTCCAGTACCAAAACCAAAGACATTAAAAGGGAGGAACACTCTAGACCAATATGTCTTATGAACTTTATGTGCAAATATTCTTAACAAAATATTAGCAAATTAAACCCAATAATGTATAAAGAGAATTATCTACCATGATCAAGTGGGATTTATCCTAGGTATACAAGACTGGTTCAAAATTCCAAAATTGATTAATATTACTTATCACATCAATAGGCTAGAAAAGAAAAATCATATAATTATACCAATAGATGCAGAGAGAGTATTTGAAAAAATATAACATCCCTTTATGACAAAAACTGAACAAACTAGGAAGATAGAGAAAATTTTTCAACTTGATAAACAATGTCTCAAAAAGCCTACAACTAACATCACATTTAATAACTAGAAACTAGAAACTTCCTCCCTGAGAAAAAGGCAAGATGTTTCCTCTCACTACTCCTATTCAACATTAACTAGGGATTTCAAGTTAATGCAATAAAACAAGAAAATGAAATAAAAAGTATACAGATTGGGAAAGAAATAAAATTATCTTTGTTTATAGATGACATAATTGGTTATGTAGAAAATCACAGAGAATCAACAAAACAACTCTTAAATCTAGTAAGTGATTACAGCAAAGTTGCAGGACGCAAGGTTAATATACAAAAGTCAGTTGCTTTCCTATATATCAGCCGTGAACCAACTGTATTTGAAATTAAAAAGTAAACATTGTTTATATGGAAATTAAAAATACAACACGAATTGTATTTCAAAAATGAAATACTTGTATAAATCTAACAAAATTATACCAGATTTACAAGAGAAAAACTAGAAAGCTGATGTAGAAAATCAAAGAAGATCTAAAGATGGAAAGATATTCTACGTTCATGGATAGGAAAATTCAATACTGTTGTCAGTTCTTCCTAACATTATGTATAGATTCAATACAATCCCAATTAAAACCCCAGCAAATTATTTTAGGGATATTGATAAATTGATGTGAAAGTTTATATGTAAATGTAAAAACCCAGAATAGCCAGACAATATTGAAGAAGAATTAAGTCAAAGGATTGACACTACCTGACTTCAAGACTTATTGAAGAGCTATTATGAACAAGATTGCATGGTATTGGTGGAAGAACAAATAGAATAATGAAACAGAATAGAGAGCCACAAAAATTAGTCAACTTATTTTTGACAGAGGAACTAAGACAATGAAAAAATCTTACACCCATTCATGACAAAAATTTGATGGAGAAAGGTTAGTCTCAGTAAATGGTGCTGGAACTACTGGACATTCTCCTGCAAACAACAAGAACAATAGAATTTTACACTTTGAACTAAAGTTTACTAAAAATTAATCATAAACCTAAATATACAATAGAAAAGTATAACACTTAAAGAAGATACATAGGAGGTGACCTTGGGTTTAGTAATGACTTTTTATATACAAACCAAAGTCAAGAAAGAAAAAAATGGTAAGCTGGAGTTCATTAAAAATTAAAAGCTTCTGCTCTGTGAAAGACTCTTTTAAGAAAATGAGAATACAAGCCACAGAATGGAGAAAATCTTCACAATACACATATATAATAAAGGAATTTTCTCCAAAGTATACCAGAAACACTTAAAAACTCAATGTTAAGAAAATGAACAAACCAAATGAAAAACAGGCAAACCTCATGAACAAACATCTCAGCAAAGAAGAAAGACAGATGGCAAATAAGCTTATAAAAAGATGCTCAACATCATATTTCATCAGGGGATTGCAAATTAAAACACCTATTAGAATGACTAAAATCTAAGACAACACCAAATGCTGGGGAGTATGTGGAACCAAAGAACCTCTAACTCTTTGCTAGTGGGAATAAAAAATGGTACAACCATTTTTTTTAAGTTTTTATTTAAATTCCAGTTAGTTAACACACATTGTAATATTAGTTTCATGTACAATATAGTGATTCAATACTTCCATATGACATCCAGTGCTCATCACAACAAGAGCACTCCTTAATCCCCATCATCTATTTAACCCATCCTCCCCTCCCCTCTAGTAATCAGTTTGTTCTCTATGGTCAAGAGTCTGTTTCCTGGTTTGCCTCTCTCTCTCTTTTTTCCCTTTGCTCATTTGTTTTGTGTCTTAAATTCCACATATGAGTGAAATCATATGGTATTTATCTTTTTCTGTCTGACTTATTACACTTAACATAACCTCATGTACCCTTAGGATCCATCCATGTGGTAGCAAATGGCAGGATTCCATCTTTCTTATGGCTGAGTAGTTTTCCATTATATATATATAACACATCCTTATCCGTTCATCCATTGATGGACACTTAGGTTGTTTCCATATCTGGTGTATTGTAAATAATGCTGCAATGAAAATAGGGGTGCATATCTTTTTGAATTAGTGTTTTCAATTTCTTTGGATAAATATCCAGAAGTAGAATTGCTGGATCATATGGTAGTGTTATTTTTAATTTTTTGAAGTAACTCCATACTGTTTTTCATGGTGGCTGCACCAATTTACATTCCCAACAGTGTATGAAGGTTCCCTTTCCGCCACATCTTCACCAACACTTGTTATCTCTTCTCTTCTTAATGATAGCCATTCTAATAGGTGTGGGATTAAATCTCACTGTGCTTTTCATTTGTATTTCTCTGATGATAATTAGTGAAATTGAGCATCTTTTCATTTGCTTGTTAGTCATCTCTATGGTTTCTTTGGAAAAATGTCTATTCAGATCCCCTGCCCATTTTAAAATCAGATCGTTTTAGTGTTGAGTTGTATGAGTTCTTTATATATTTTGAATATTAACTCTTACCAGATATATGATTTACAAATATTTTTTCCCATTCAAGTCGGTTGCCTTTTATTTTAGTGATGGTTTACTTTGCTGTGCAGAAGGTTTTAGTTTAATGTAGTCCCATTTGTTTATTTTTGCTTTAGTTGCCTTTACTTTTGGAGTCAGATTATTAAAAAATCGCCAATATTGATGTCAAGGACCTTACTGCTTATGTTTTCTTCTAGGATTCTTATAGTTTCAGGTCTTAAATTCAAGTCTATATCCATTTTGAGTTAATTTTTGTGTATGGTGTAAGATGTTAGTCTAATTTTATTCTTTTGCATGTGGCTGACCATTTTTCAAAATACCAATTATTAAAGAAACTGCCCTTTCCCCATTATATATTCTTGGCTGCCTTGTTGTAAGTTAATTGGCCATATATGGATACATTTATTTCTAGGCTCTCTATTCTGTCCCATAGAACTGTGTGTCTGTTTTTGTGCCAACACCATATTGTTTTGATTACTAGAGGTTTGTAATACAGTTTGAAATCAAGGAGCATGCTGCTTTCAGCTTTGTTGTTCTTGCTTAAGATTGCTGTGGCTATTTGGGACCTTTCTGGTTCCATACAAATTTTATGGTGGTTGTAATTTTGTGAAAAATGCCATTGGGATTTTGATAGAGATTGCATTTAATCTGAATATTGTTTTGGGTAATATGGACATTTTAACAATATTAATTCTTCCGGTCAAGGAGCACAGAATACCTTTCCATTTATTTGTGTCTTCTTTAATTTCTTTCATCAGTATCTTACAGTTTTCAGTGTATTGGTCTTTCAACTTTTTAGTTAAAAATATTCCTATGTATTTTATTCTTTTTGATGCATTTGTAAACAGAATTGTTTTCTTAATTTCTCATTATGGTAGTTTGTTGCTAGTGTATAGAAATGCAACAGATTTTTGCATGTTGATCTTATACTCTGTAGTTTTACCTAATTTGTTTATTCATTCTAACAGGTTTTTGGCACAGTCTTTTGGTTTTTTACATATAAAATCATGTTGTTCACAGATAGTGACAGTTTATTTCTTCTTTTCAAATTTGGATGGCTTCTATTTATTTTTCTTGCCTCATTGCTCTGGCTAAGACTTACAGTACTTTGTTGAATAAAAGTGGCAAGAGTGAGTATCCTTGTCTTTTTCCTTTTCTTAGAGTAAAATGTTTCAGCTTTTTACCTTTGAGTGTGATGTTAGCTGTAGGCTTGTCATATATTGCCTTTATTATGTTGAGGTACATTCACCCACTTTGTTGAGATTTTTAAATCATAAATGATGTTAAATTTGTCAAATGCTTTTTTTGCATCTATTGAGATTATCATATGATTTTTATCCTTCATTTGTTTCTTTGTTTTTTGTTTTTTAAGATTTTATTTATTTATTTGACAGAGAGAGACACAGCGAGAGAGGGAACACAAACAGAGGGAGTGGGAAAGGGAGTAGCAGGCTTCCTGCAGAGCAGGGAGCCCGATGCGGGGCTCAATCCTAGGACCCTGGGACTGTGACCTGAGTCGAAGGCAGATGCTTAACGACTGAGCCACCCAGGCGACCCTATCCTTCATTTGTTAATGTGGTAAATTAATGGAAGTTAATCCATCTTTTTATCACTATAGTGATACAATTTACTATCATTGTATGTTACTTTTAATGAATGGTTAAATTGGTTTTCTAATATTTTGTTGGGGATTTTTTCATCTATGTTCATCAGAGATATTGGCCTGTAATTTTTTTTTATTTGTGGTGTCGTTGTCTGGTTTTTGTATTAGGGTAATGTTGACCTCATAAAATTAGTTTAGAAGTATTCCCCCCTCTCATTTTCTGGGAGAGTTCGAGAAAGTTAAGTATTAAGTCATCTTTAAATGCTTGGTAGAAATCACCAGTAAAACTGTCTAGTCTGGAAGTTTCATTTTTTTGTTGGGAGGCTTTGATTATTGATTCAATCTCCTTAATAGTAATCAGTTTATTCAGATTTTCTACTTCTTCATTAGTCAGTCTTGGAAGATTTTATGTTTTAGGAATTTATCCATTTCTTCTAGGTTGTCCAATTTGTTGGTCTAACTGTTCATAATAGTCGCTTATAATCCTTTGTATTTCTTTTTTTTTAAAGATTTATTTTATTTATTTATTTTAGAGAGATTGAGCATGCATGGAGGGGAGGGGAAGAGGGAGATAGAGAGAGAGTCCCAAGCAGACTCTGCACTGAATGTGGAGTCTGACGTAGGGCTTGATCCTACCACCCTGAGATCATGACTTGAGCCAAAATCAAGAGTCAGACTCCAGTGACTGCACCACTCAGGGGCCCCTAATCCTTTGTATTTCTGTGGTATTAGTTGTAACTTGTCTTCCATTTCTGATTTTATTTATTAAAGTTCTCCTTTTTTTGTGGTGAGTATAGCTAAAAGTTTGTCAATTTTGTTTAAATTTTCAAAGAACCAGTTCTTAGTTTCATTGATCTTTTCTATTGTCTTTTTAGCCTCAGTTTCATTTATTTCTGCTCTGATCTTTATTATTCTTTTCCTTCTGCAAATTTTGGACTTCATTTGTTCTTTCAATTGTCCTTTAGAATGCTTATTGAGATGTTTCTTGTCCCTTGAGATAGGCCTGTATTGCTATGAACTTCTGTCTTAGCACTTTTTTTGCTATGTCTCATAGATTTTGGTAAGGTGTATTTCCATTTTCATTTGTCTCAGAGTATTTTTTGATCACTCCTTTAATTTTTCATTGACCCATTTGTTGTTCAGTAGCATGGAACTTAATCTCCACATATTTTTGATTTTTCCTATATTGTAATTGATTTCTATATTCTTACTACTGTGGTCAGAAAAGATGCTTGATTTCATTCTTCTTAAATTTATTGAAACTTATTTAGTGGCTTAATATATGATCTATCCTGAAGAATATTCCATGTGCACTTGAGAGAAATGTATATTCTGCTGCTTTTGGAGGAAATGCTTTGTATATACCTATTAAGTTCATCTGGTCTTATGTGTCATTTAAGTTTGATATTTCCTTATTGATTTCCTGTGTGGATGTTCTATCCCTTGATGTAAGTGGTATATTAAAGTCCCCTACTATTACTATATCATTCTCAATTTCTCTATTTTTGTCTCGTAATATTTGCTTTATATTTTAGGTGCTCCTCTTTTGGATGCATAAATATTTACAAATAGAAGCTTTTGTTGGATTGATCCCCTTATCATTATGTAATACTTTTTTTTTGTCTCTTATCACAGTCTTTGTTTCAGAGTCTATTTTGTATGATGTAAGTTTAGCCACCCCAGCATTCCTTTGGTTTCCATTTGCATGGAATATCTTTTTCTATTCCTTCATTTTTAGTTTTTATGTGTCCTTATGTCTGAAATGAGTGTCTTCTGGGCAGTATATAGATGAATCTTGTTTTTATGTTTGTTTGTTTGTTTAATCCATTAAGCCATTCTGTATTTTTTGATTAGAGAATTTAGTCCATTTACATTTAAAGTAATTGTTGATAGGTATGTACTTGTTGCCATTTGTTAATTGTTTTCCGTTTTGCAGTTCTGTGTTCCTTCTTTTCTTGCTCTCTCCCTTTGTGGTATGATGACTTTCTTTAGTGTTCTGCTTAGATTCCTTTCTTATTATCTTTTGTTTATTTATTAGAGGTTTTTGCCTTGTGGTTGCAATGAGGCTCAAATGTATATATATGAATAAAACAGTCTTTTTTATTTAATTTAATTTATTTATTTGACAGAGAGAGACACAGCGAGAGAAGGAACACAAGCAAGGGGAGTGGGAGAGGGAGAAGCAGGCTTCCCGTGGAGCAGGGAGCCCAATGTGGGGCTCGATCCCAGGACCCTGGGACCATGGCCTGAGCTGAAGGCAGACACTTAATGACTGAGCCACCCAGGCACCCCAAAACAGTCTTTTTTAAGTTGATAGCAACTTAAGTTTGAACACATTCTAAACTCAGCATTTTTACTCCCTGATCTGTTTTATGTTTTTGATGTCACATTTTACATTTTTAAAAATTTTGGATGTTCTTAAACTGAGTATTGTAGTTAGTTATTGTTACTTTTAACTTTTATTCTAGCTTTATGAGTGATTATCTACTACCTTTACTTTATTTTACCTTGACCAGTGAGATCTACACTTTCATGTTTTTTTGTTGCCTTTTCTTTTTAGCCTACAGAAGGTCCTTTAACATTTCTTGTAAGGCCAGTTTAGAGGTGATGAGCTGCTTTAGCCTTTGCTTGTCTGGAGAACTTTTTATTTCTCTTTTAATTCTGAATGATAACTTGCTAGGTATAGTATTCTTGGTTGGAAGTTTTTGTTTTGTTTTTTTCTTTCTTTCAGCACTTTGAATATATCATTCCACTCCCTTCTGGCCTGCAAAGTTTCTTCTAAAAAATCTTGTTGGCTTATGGTGTTTTCTTATATGTAACACATTGTTTTTCTCTTGTTACTTTTAAAATTCTCTCTTTGTTTTTAACTTTTGATATTTTAATTCTAATGTGTCTTGGTGTGGGTCATTCTTAGGTTCATTTTATTTGGAACTCCCTGAGATTTTGGATCTGGATGTCTGTTTCCTTCCCCAAGTTAGAGAAGTTTTCAGCCAGTATTTTTTCAAATAAGTTTTTTCCCTTTTCTCTCTGTTTTCCTTGAATGACCCCTATAATGCAAGTATTATTCTTGCTTCATGTTGTCCCATAAGTCCCTTAATCTATCTTTACAATTTTAACTCTTTTTTCTTTTTGCTACTCTGTTGGGTAAGGTCCACTGACCTGTATTCTAGGTCACTGATCCTTTCTTCTGCTTTATCTAGTCTGCTGTTGAACCCCTTTTGTGGTTTTGGTTTTTTGTTTTTTTCAGTTCAGTTATTGTATTCTTCAGGTCTGTGACTTCTGCTTGGTACTTTCTTAGATTTTTCAGCTCTTTATTGAAGTTCCCACTGTGTTCATCCATTCTTCTCCCAAGTTCAGTAAACATCTTTATAACAATTACTTTGAACTCTTTATCAGGTAAATTACTTACCTCTGTTTCTTTAAAGTTTTTTTTCTGAGGTTTTGTCTTGTTCTTTTGTTTGGGATGTATTCCTCTGCTTTTTCATTTTGCTTGACTCTGTGTGTTTCTGTATATTGGGCAAAATAGCTTTCTCTCCTAGTCTTGAAGGAGTGGCCTTGTGTAGGAGATGAGCCTTATCTTTCAACCTTTCTCTAGTTCTTGGTTGTCTCTCAAACCTTTGTGATTGTCTAAGCATCCCTATTTATTCTGGATAGGTCCCAGTTGTTGATGGTGTGCTGAGATCTGTCAGTGTTACAAAAGGAGGCTCTCAGTCAGTTTCTAGTTTTAGGCTAATTGGAAGGCACACCCTCAAGCAGCAGCTTTTAAAGTATGCAAATATATATGTTCCTGTGGGACCACATCATAACCCTGCTGGCTTCCAGACCAGGTGATCTGGAGATATCCACTGGGAGACATATCAATAATTAGAGCTTCAGAAGAGAGTATAAGCTCCTTTCTGGGAGGTACTAGTGAGCTATAGTCTACAGTGGGACTAAGTACAAGGATGGTGTCTCCCTGCCTATATTCCATGAGAGTTCCTCTGTAGATGTGTGGCAGACAAGAAGTCTGACCCTCAGGCTGAAGATCTAGGAAAAGTAAAAGGGCCTTTCTTTTTCACTGAAAAACTGGGGATGTGTTTCATTCTGCTATTTGTGCATTGCCCTGTTGGTGGTTGTGTTCCAATAACTGTCTTTCTAATTGTTATAGTCCTTTGGGACCCAGGAACTCAAGCTCTTCTGTCCACCAAAGCCAGGTGATTAAGGAGCATCTCCTGTTTGGATTACATATGCCTGCTGGCTTTAGCAAGGTAGTGGAAGAGCATAGGCCTGAGGTGTGTCTTCCAGCTTTAGCGTGACAGTGTAGAGCTCAGACAGGGCCAGCATATTCCTGCCAGCACCATCAAAGTAAGCCAAGAATGCAGAAATATTCCCACCAGCACCTCCATCTCAACAAATCCCTGCCCTTTCCCCTCCACAGATGCTTTGAGGTTAGCAAATGAATTTCCTCATAGAATCTAGGTACTCTCAAGCTGCTGCTTTTGTGCTGGTCCTTGGGGCAAGTGAATTTGTATATGAACCCTTCAAGAGAAGTATCTCAGTTCCTTACGGCCTTTTGGGTTTTCTGGTTGTGAGCCCCATTGGTTTTCAAAGCTAGACATTTTGGGGCCTCATCTCTCTGATATAGGTCCTAAGGGTTGAGGTAGGTCCCTGATATGGGACACAACTTCTTACTCTTACTCTTCAGGGAGAAGCTCCGGATTTGTGAGATTCTCCCTTGATTAGAATTACCATGCCAGGGGTTGGATTTTTGATGAAACCATATCTCTGATGCTCATACCTCTCTTGATATGGGTCTTTTACTATTTATTGTGAAGGAGCTGTTCTGCTACTTTTTAGGTCTATTTTAGAGGAAATTATTTCATAAGTAGCTATGGATTTGATATGTCTGTGGTAGGAGATGAGTTCAGGATCTTCCTATGCTGCCATCTTGCACTATGTTCTTGCATTTGTTTTTGAAATAGACGTTTTTGAAGTAGCTAGACCCTAGCCTGCTGGAAATTTTATATATATATATATTAGTATAAAGTTTATTTTATTACATTTCACACTGGGCTTGTGACTGATATATACTGTTGAACCAACATTTTAGATCAGAGAGTCTGTTGGTAATATATGTTTTCCTACAAGGGCTAAAAGACCTTATGTAGGTCCTTGACTTGATGAAGCAGATGTAAACCATGTGGAGTAACTATGACAGATAACTGTGGATGCATCTTAAATGCCTTATCCCTAGTGCTCTATTAAAACAAAAGAGAGCATGAACTGAATGGAGCACTGGGTGTTATACACAAACAATGAATCATGGACCACTACATCAAAAACTAATGATGTAATGTATGGTGATTGATGTAACATAATAAAAAAAAAATCCTGTTCAGGCAAACAAGAGTTTAGAACCATATTAGTGCACATATGATATCTTTAGGGACAATTAATAGTGGCTTATCTCTTCCTATTTTATTAGATATCTTGCCTTTACTAGCAGGTGAGGTTGAAAATCAGTTTTATGTTGTGTAACTCAATTTTCAAACCCCAGCAACATAAAGCTCATAGGCTGATGGCAGTATTTGTAAATTAAAGATTAATCTTCAGTGACAGAGATTTATGAAATATGCTTTAAATTTGTGCTTCATGTGGTAAAGCAAATTGAGTTTATTTTATAGACAAAAGCAGTTTGAGGAAACCCATAGATTACTCTGGCCACTGAAGGGTATAAATTATCTCTAACTAAATTTTGTTAGTACTGTATGTTGAGCTATTTAGATAAAACATGTTTTTGACATTTATTGCAAATGATACCTTCTTCTAGACTCCTGCATTCTCTGGAGTTGAGTATAGAATGAATCATTAAGGGAATTGGTAATCCTTTTCTTGACACGAATTGCATTATCCAAGGATGTGAAAATTTGAATGCATTTTTCTAAGTAAATTATTGTGAAGAGGTATACAAACCTATTATGATGAATTTGAGGCATGCCAAAACATTATACAACCCACATGCATAATTTCTAGGCAAATTTGCTGCCATTATTTAGGATTTTAAATGCATATTTATTCCCACAGGGTATAATCCCATGTAGAGGCAAGGTAAGTAAATCATTGTGATGGTGGTACTTGCTCATACAAAGTAAGGCAATTCTTACAGAGCATGAAGCTTTCTAGTGGACATCCACCACAAATGTTAGTGTTGCTGTTATTACTCACCTCTACAAGCAGCAAAAAGGCATCCATTGTTAACAAAGCTCTGCACTAGAAAGAATAAAAAAAAATGTTTGTTTTACGACTCCAAGGAACATAACATAAAATGGGCAAAAGAGGCTAATGTGTAGATATTTATAAACTTTAACACACAGACAACCAAATACAAGGCTCAACAACTGGGGAGGTATGAAAGATGAAGAATGGGTGGATGGTTTAAAAAAAACAACAACACTGTAACTGGATCCAGGAAATTGTTATTTGCTAAGATTTGTAATCAAATTAGTACAACACTCAAATTTATGTAGCAACTGCTATTAAACAGCATTTCAATTTAATAATTTAATTATGAATTATGTTGACTGCCACTAATTGGGAAGGAGATAATGAGCCTTTGATTAATAGTTCTCTTCTTCTCTTCCTCCTCCTCTCCCCTTCCTCCTCCTCTCCTCTCCCCTTCCTCCTCCTCTCCTCTCCCCTTCCTCCTCCTCTCCTCTCCTCTTCCTCCTCCTCTCCCCTTCCTCCTTCTCTTCTTTTACCTCCCGAAAATGTTTCTCTAGACAAACTTAACTTTGAACATTGCAACTTATATTTGTTATTTGTACTGAACCCTAATGGCAGTGACATGAATAGCACATAGCCCTCCCTCCTAGCTGATATAATTTAAATTAATTTTCCACTCTAATGATCTTTGTTCTTTCATAACTAGTATTAGTTCATTTACATTTATCTTTATTACAGTCATACCTCATTTGATTGTGTTTGCTTTATTGTGCTTTGCAGATATTATGTTTTTTGCAGATTGAAGGTTTGTGGCAACCCTGTATCTTGCAAATCTGTCACTTCATGTGTGTGCCACATTTTGTAATTCTTGCAATTTTCTAAATACCTTTATTATTTTATTTGTTATGGTTATATGTCATCAGTGATTATGACTTAAAAACTCAAATGAAGGTTAGCATTTTTAGCAATAAATTTTTTTTTTGCTTTTTTGACAAAATACTATTGCATACTTAATAGACTATAGTATGTGTAAACATAACTTTTATGTGCTCTGAGAAATAAAAAAAATCATTTGACTTTATTGCAATATTTGCTTTATTGTGGTGGTTTGGAACTGAACTAACAATATCTCCAAGGGATGACTATACTTATATACATGGACTTATATCCACCAGGTTTTTTTTTTTCCTTGTTTACCATGCTCTTTCTTAAGTTGTTTTCATCTTTCCAATATTCTGTTAAGTGAATCTGGTGATCTTTTCCTTATTTAAACTCTTTGTTTCGTCTGCTGGTTTAGATGTTACAGGTTGAATTTTTTTCATAGTTATACTTACATTCTTTTAACACTCAGATTTAAAAATAATATTTTCTCTTAAATTCTACATTTGCCTACAATATCACCATTCCTCCCAAGAAAATGAGAATTTACGTATACTTTAATTTTTCATTAAGCCTTTTCATTTTTTCTTTTTTATTTCTAAAATATTAGTCCTTTCATTTAATATAATTTTATAGTCAAATATTAATTAGATTTAACAAAAAGTTATTTGTTTCTTATTTGTTTTTGGTATTTCATTCCTTGCTGGGCCAATGGCAAGTATTTAATACCATTGTATCTCACAGGAATAATTATAAAGCCTACTTGTGCAAAGGTAGCCTACATACCAAAAGAGTTATAGATTCCCGCCAACAGTATTGTAACTTGGGAACACATATGGAGCTAGATTTTAATAGTCTTAGACAAAAACTAAAGAGTATAAAACATGAAACTGTACCAGGTTGAATTTATCAGTGAGTATATTCCCTGGAACTTAGGATTTGTTGGATCTAGCAATTGGGAGTGGGATTATGTGTACTGGGTTGGTTAACTGAAGCTTGGACACAATTGTTGCCCACAGTTGAGTGAGGTGAGACGAAAGGGCTCTCTTTATATATTTTAGAGGACCAAGTCTCAGGGATTAGTGAAATAGAAATATTGGAGTATACAACTAGTTCAGTCATTCCCTAACTACATATCTAGGAAGGTCTGGCAGACATGCCCTTCACTGAGGAATTAAGAAATACATTGGTGAATGGAGTACCATAATTCTTGAAAAATTTTGCCCTCGTTACTCACTGCAGAGGGTAAATAAAAATATTGTGGAAGATACTACCATGGATTGAGTTCCCTAATTTCAGTAGGAATAATGGGCTTAATACTTGAAAGATGCAGAGATGGTCATTTTTAAAATATCCATATTTAGGTCTGTTTGGTTGTTGAAAAGCCACCTAAGTCCTGTAGAATGTCTGTATTTTATTGATCCAGTGGTGACTCCAATCACAATTGTAGTTTCTTATGATATTTATTATATCAAATCAATACAGCCCAAGGCAGATTTACACAAATATTATCTCACTAAAAACTTACTGTTTCATTCCAACTAGTAAGAATAATCAGGAGCAATTTGCCTTTGCCTACGATCAATAGTACACATTTATTATTTTGTCCCCAAGTAGCCAATGCTCCTGATTTTGTTCATAATATAATCATAAAGGGACCTTAATCATCCTATAGATCCTCATTATGGTCCATTACATATATGACATTATGCTAATGGGATTTGGTGACCAGGAAATGAGCAAGTACCTAGGCATCTCAGTAAGAAACATCTAAACCAGAGAATGGGAAATAAAACTTCAGGGGCAGCCACATTGGTAAAGTCTCTAATCATTGAATGGTCTCAAAAATGTCAGGATAGTTCCTTAAATGAAAGAGGTTGTTCTACCCTGTACTTCTCCATAAAAAGAAAGAATCACAATTGGTGGGCTTCTTTGGATATTAAAGTGAACATATTTCATATTTGGAGATGCTCTTTCAATTCATTTACTGTGTAAATTGCAGATTTTGAAAGGGGCCCAGAATAAGAGAAGGATCTGCAACAGGTTGAGGTTTCAGAGCTTTGACTGAGTAGATCCAATTGCACTTAAAGGATAGAAAGGGGTGCTGCATGGAGCCTTTCCTTCTTCCCAAAGAGAACATAATACAGACTCCTAGGATTTTGGAGTAAGTTTCTCCTGTGCGCTGCACTCCGTGACTAAAATGGAGCATGATACTAGATCCCATACCAGAGCTAGACTCTTGTGTTTCTCCGTCATTGAAGAGTGTTTTGTTGTTTGTTTGGATGATATCTGGATAGGTCAGTGGTAAATTGACCAATATCTCCAGTGCTTGACCTATATGGGTGTATCCACAGTTGGATAGGCAATGCTTCTGCAAATCAGAGGCCCCTGACTAGTGACACTTCAGGGGCCACTCGGTTGAACCAATCACTTTATAAGCTTAATTTCATAGGGGGAGGCTACAATTTTGTCTCCATTTTTGGGAAGTTCTGAGTCCTGTTTTTAGATATCCCATATCTTAGGTGTTAAGTAGATAGTGCAATTCCACCAGTTCTCTTGTCAGTTGAAGGAAGCCCCCATTCTCACCTCCCAGTATTTTATTATTTTATTTTATGTATATTAGGGTTGGGAACATCATCAATCTCATCATACTTGGCTTCTTTATCTACAAGTTATGTTACACCCTTACAACAAGGGGACTCCTTAAAAAAGTATATTTGGACCCTGTTAGGTTTACTTGGTACCTTTGGATAGTGCCTATTTTTCTAGTGGGAGGGATAGTCATGCAGGCTGTGTATTTTAGGTCTTTTTTATTTTCATTTCTACTTTAACAGAACATGTAGCACCCTAGCAGTACTATCCTGTCTTGGACTAATGTACTTGGTTTGGGAAGAAGATCAAGAATGAAATCAGAAGAGCATCATTTCTCCCATATGGGTTAGCAAATTGTAGCTCTAATCTCCCTCTCCCCTTCAAGGAGTTTCCTCACTTCTTGAAAAATCCCTTCAAGATCATTAATAATAACAAAAGAATGTTATCTTTGGTCCCTGGTTTGTGCTCCAGTCAGTACAAGAGATAAGTAACAAATTAGTAACCGGCAGTTCAAATCCTTATCATTGATGGACTCCATTATCCCTGGAACACTACTTTCTTAACCTTCCTTGCATATGTTCTTGATCTCGAATCCCTTGGTTCACTCTTTGGAGGCTATGGTGAGTTTGGGGGCAAGATGTCTAGCTTTCTGCACCAAATTGTCAAACAAATTAGGATAAATGGCCCGATAACACACAAATCAGATCTGGATGATGTTTATAGAGAGAAACTTCTGATACAGGAGGATTAGTAGATTTGCAGTTCTCCCTGAAAGGGCACTCAGAAGCACACAGGAATATAAGACAGCTAGATATCAGGTTCTAAGTGCTAGACCTAGACTGTGGGCTGAGTATTGTAGTCACAGTTCAATGATGTGTTAGAACTTTAGCCATCAGCACTGATTTGCCACAGTATTTTTGGTTAGGAGAGCACAAGCCTCTGCCGTGATCAGGGACTTGGGTCCATGCCTTGAACTTGTAGATCTGTGACAGAACAAATCATTGACTTCCAACCCTGCTCCACTACTGACTTAGCATTCTCACAGAATTGAATACCTTAGTACTTGTTTTTCTTTTCTGTGGAGTGGTTTGCATTTCCAATTGGTCCCTCAGCAGGCAGCCACCACCCTCTCAGAAAGACCAGTCTGTAGGAGATCAGCCTAGAAAAAGTTAACTCTTCCTACCTCTCATTTAGACTCTCCTAAGAGAAATGCTGAGAAACATTAAGTGATTTGAAAGAAAGAGCAAAACAAACTTCGGAGATAGCATATTCACATGGGAGATGAACTCTTTGTAAAAAATAAAATCATATTGAAACACAGCAGAGGTTTATATATCAATGGTGTTGCAGCAATGATAGGAAGGTGTAAAAGCTTTACACATTAAGTTCAATTTGAAAACTTTGAAATTGAAGTAATACATTTTTCTATTCACAGAGAATCTCTTAATGTAAAGGTTTGCCTGGAGTTCTGGAATCCACATTAAATAATGTCAAAATGATAAATCTATTAAAATTCAAGTCTCAACATTCCAATTCTCTTTTCAGTTTTACTTAAAGAAATAGGATCAGAATACTATAGTCTACTATTTCCTACTGAAATAATGCTAATTATAAAAAGAAAGAAATTCATCAAGAGTTTGTAAATTAAAAGAAGAACTGTTGTGAGTTTGTGTTGGGGGCAAATGCATCTGTGTGATTCTCACTTTAAGAGATATTATTGAAAGAGACCTATTGGCTTCCAGAAATGAGTTACCTAATGTAAATGTGGGAACATCCAAATTAACAGAAAGTGCCAAGACAATTTTATACACACACACACACACACATACTACATACATACTGAAAAGGTTTGTGTTTTCATAGTCAAAATTAAACTTCAGAAAAATGAAGTTAAAATGCTTTCTAATAATATTTAATTTGGGTTAGGATTTGAATCCTGAAGACTCATTATGAAAATTTAGAGGGGAAAAAAACCTATGTAAGCTACATGGAAAGTTTCAATATTGTCTGCATTTTATTAATACCTTTTTACTGACATATAATTGTATAAGTTTAAGGTATGTGATGTGTTGATTGCAGTGTGATTACCACCATAGGGTTAGCTAACACCTCTATCATGTCACATAAATATTTATTTTTTGTGGTTAGAATATTTAAGATCTATTAGCAACTTTGAAGTAAATAATATAGTATTTTGGTTATAATCACTGTGTTATGCCTTAGATCTCTAGAACTTATTCATCTTCTACTTGCAAGTTTACAATCTTGGACCAATATCTTCTCAGTTCCCTATTCCCCCAGCCCCTGGTAACCACCATTCTAATCTCAGTTTCTACAAGTTCAGATTTTTTAGATTCCTCATGTAAGTGATTTCATACAGTATTTGTCTTTCTCTCTTTGACTTATTTCACTGAGCATAATGCCCTCAAGATCCATCTGTGTTATTGCAAATGGTAGGATTTCCTTCTTTTTCATTATATATAAATATAAATATATATTTATATATATATGTGAGATATATATATATATATATCACAATATCACACATCTTCTTGATCCATTCATTTGATGATGGTTAGGTTTTTTCCATATCTTGGCTATTGCAAATAATGCTGCAGTGAACCTAGGAGTGCAGATATTTTTTTGATAATTCAGTTTTCATTTCCTTTGGATATATACCCAGAAGTAGGATTGCTAGATCAATGGTAGTTCTTTTTTTTTTTTCTTTTCCATTAAGTCTCATTTTTATTTTTTTTAATTATTTTTTTAAAAGATTTTATTTATTTGACAGAGAGAGACACAGTGAGGAGGGAACACAAGAGGGAGAAGCAGGCTTCCTGCCAAGCAGGGAACCCGATGTGGGACTCGATCCCAGGACCCTTGGATCATGACCTGAGCTGAAGACAGACACTTAACGATTGAGCCACCTGAATGACCCTAAGTCTCATTTTTAAATCTGATTGCTTTCTAAGATCATTCTTAGTATCAGCGGGTGATTATTGTACTTCTGCCTCATATGGAATGATTTAAACTGTGCATAGATTATAGTCCAAACCATTGATGGTAATAAGCTTCTTGATGCCTATATTTAGAATTAAAGGAGGGATTAGTCATAAAGATAATAATATCCCTGTTCTCAATTTCTGAGGGGTAGAGAGTTGTATTCATTCATGGACAGTATTTAGGGGAGATAACAGAGAACACAATAGATAACTTCTTCAAATTCAGAGAAAAATAGTTGAGTTTTCCCACTGATCATGCTCATCACCATGTCTATAACCCATGAGAAGAAATGGAAGAGACCCAAGAAATATCTAAGTGAGGAGAACGCAGTGAAAAGGCCATCTGTGAACCAGGAAGTGGCTTTCACCAGACATACCAGTCTGCAGGCACCTTGATCTTTGACTTTTCAACCTCCAAACATGTCATTTCATGTATGTTTTGAATCGTTCATGATGTTTCTCATCCATCCAATGTCCTCCCACTTTGTACACTTGGGAGATTTGTTCATGTGCTTTTGTTTTGGATTTTCTCATTTTGTAATCTGAATTGTTTGTGCTGATATTTCTTTCTGAGAGGGATGGCCAATACCTATGCATGGGACAAGACTCAGGTGCTTCTACTCAAAATAATTACCAATGAAGTAGTTGCTGCTCTAGACTTAAGTTAGAAACTGAGATAGTCAAGAAACACATTTAAAAACAGGAACCTGCTGAGGCTTGGTGCTTAGGCCCTTGTTCCCTCCAAACCATCTGCATGAAAGCCTTCAGTAGTTCCATTTAAAATTTTCTGAGAAACCTCCATACTATTTTCCTTAGTGGCTGCACCAATTTACATTCCCACCAGTAGAGCATGAGGGTTTCCTTTTTCCACATTCTTGCCAACATTTGTTATCTTTTGTCTTCTGGATGATAACCATTCTAACAGGTGTGAAGTGGTATCTCATTGTGTTTTTTTTTCCTAAAACTCTATTTTTATTGTTATGTTAATCACCATACATTACATCATTAGTTTTTGATGTAGTATTCTATGATTCATTGTTTGCAACATCATTGTGGTTTTGATCTGCATTTCCCTGATGATTAAGATGTTAAGCATCTTTTCATGTATCTGTTGGCCATTTGGCTATCTTCTTGAAAAATATCTATTCATTTCCTCTGTTCATTTTATAATCAGATTATTTATTTTTTTATTATTGAGTTGTATGAAATCTTTATATGACTTAAATATAAGACTTTATACTGTAAAACTCCTAAAAGAAAACATAGGGAAGAAACTCCTTGATATTGGTCTTGGCAATGATTTTTTGGATGTGACACCAAGAGCACAAGCAACAAAGGAAAAAATTAGCAAGTGGGACTACATCAAACTGAGAAGCTTCTACACAGTAAGAAAAACCAGTCAACCAAATGAAAAGGCAATGTACTGAATGGGGGAAAATATTTGCAGACCATAAATTGAGTAAGGGGTTAATCTTAGATCTAAAATATATTAATACTTTACAAATTTTAAAATAGTTATAGATTCATAGAAAACTTGTGAAATGGTATAGAGAATTCTCATATACCTCATACCCAGTTTACTCTATTAATAGCATCTTAAATTAGTATGGTATATTTGCCACAATTAATGAACCAGGATTGTACCTTATTATTTTTTAGAAATTCATTATTTTTTATTGTCTATTCATGTGTTTTTCTATTTTAAAGATATTTGTTTTTTATTGAAGTATAGTTGGCATACATTGTTTTAATAGTTTTAGATGTACAACATAGTGATTTGACAATTCTATACATTATGCTATGCTCCCACAATAAGTGTAGTTACCATCTGTCACCATATTGTACATTATTATTCACTAAAGTCCACATTTATTCACATTCTCTTACCTTTTACTTCATGTCCTCTTTTTGTTCCAGGATCTCAGGCAGGATACCACATAATATGTAGTTATGTCTCCTTAGGCCCTTTTGGCTGTGACAATTTCTTAAGCTTGACTTATTTTTGAAGACCTTGACAGTTCTGAGGATTACTAGCCAGATATTTCATAGAAACTTTCTTAATCAACTTTTTCTGATTAGATTGGGGTATGGGTTTTTAGGAGGAAGACCACAGAGGTAAAGCGCTGTTATCATCACATCATTTCAAGGGTACATACTATCATGATGACTTTTCATTATTAGTGTTATCTTTGATCACCCAGTTGAGGTAGTGTTTGTCAAATTTCTCTGCAGTAAAAGTTATTTTTCCGCCTTTTTCATACTTTACTCTTTGGAAAGAAGTCACTTACCACCCACACTTAAGGAGTAGGAAGTTAAGCTCCAGCTCCTTGAGCACACAGTGTCTACATAAGTTATTTGGATTTATCTATAGAAACTATTCTTTCCATTTGATTTCTTTAGTCAATAATTTATTTTTATTAGTATGGGCTTACAGATACTTATTTTATACTTAAGAGTTATAATTTAACAGTATGAATATCACATTATTTGTAGCAAAAAATGTTCCATCTTTGGTAATGAGGAGCTCTTTTACTTGGCTCCCATGTACATTGACATACCTTCATTGTATTTTCCTTCCTAGCCCATGTATTTACAAGTATCTACATTTCTATATTTCTTATCTATATCTTTATGAAGTTAGGCATGAATTATACTGATGTCTCCAATGCTAATCCAATATAACATGGATAGTTCTAGTCTTCATTCTTGCTTATTTGTAATTGTCCATTTCAGCCTTGAGAAACCTGTCTCCCACCATCTGCCATCTATTTACCTAATTATTAAAGTGAAGTATATATGTATAGTAGTTTTAAAATTGTTAATCTGTATTCCTGTGGGGGGGGAAAACTATCAATTATGGTATAGTACTTATGTACTATCTCTTTTGACTTTAGTCTTACAGTCTGCACTCATTTCCAGAATTACTTCGGTAGACATTGTTTTTCCCCATCAACTTCAGTGACATTGTTTCATACACTTGTGATACAGTTAGATTATTTTGTCATCAGATGCATTCCATCCGGAGATCCCTCCTAAATGATTTTTTTTGTAAAATATACACTTGTTAGGGGTCAGTCTTCAGACTGTGAAGTTCTATAAGTTTTGACAAATCCATAGTGTCATGTAGCTAACACTACAGAAAACACAGAAGAGTTTCATCATCCTAAAAAATCTCCTGTGTTCTACCTATTCAGCACCCTCTTCCACTAAACCTCTGCAAACAGTGATCTGTTTACCAATGCTATTGTTTTGCCTTTTTCAGGACATCTTGTAAATTAAATCTTACAGTATATAGCCTTTTCAGACTGGCTTTTTGCACTAGAAATATGCAGATAAGGGTCATCCTTATTATTTACATTGTTTGATAGCTCATTTATTTTAACCACTGACTAATATTCTTTTATATGGATGTACCAGTTTGTTTATCCATTCATTTATTGAAGAATATCATGACTGTTCCGAATTTTTGACAACTGTGAATAAAGCTGCTATAAATATTCTAGTACAGATTTTTATGTGGAAATAACTTTTTCAAACCATTTGGGTAAATAAGTAGGAGCACAATTGCTTGATTGTATGGTAAAGAGTATATTTAGTTTGGTAGGAAACTGCTAAATGGTCTTACAAAGTAGCTGTACCATTTTGCATTCCACCAACAAGGAATGAGAGTTCTTGTTGCTCTACATTCTCTTCAGCAGTTGGTGTTGTCAAAATTTGGGTTTTAGCTAGTTGAATAGTTGTTTAGTGACCTCTTGGTATTTTAGTTTGCATTTCCTTAATGACAAATGATCTTTTGTTGTTGTTTTTGTTTCCTCTTTGGAGAGGTGTCTGTTCAGATCTCTGGCTGTTTTTTAATTGCATTGCTTGCTTTCTTATTGTTGAGTTTTAGGTGTTCTTGTGTATTTTGTATAGAAGTCTTTTATCAGATATGTGTTTTGCAGGAATTTTCTCCTAGTCTATGAGTTGCTTTTTCATTCTCTGACTAGTGTATTTTATGCAGCAGAAGCTTTAGTTTTAATAAAGTCCAGTTTACCAAGTTTTACTTAATTGGATTGTGCTTTTGGTATTTTATCTAAAAACTCACTACCAGGGTGCCTGGATGGCTCAGTCGGTTAAGCGTCTGTCTTCAGCTCGGGTTGTGATCCCAGGGTCCTGGGATCGAGTCCCATGTCGGGTTCCCTGCTCAGCTGGGAGTCTGCTTCTCCCTTTACTTCTCCCCCTGCTCATGCTCTCTCTCTCTCTCTCTCTCAAATAAATAAATAAAATCTTTAAAAAACAAAACAAAACAAAAAAACCTCACTACCAAACCTGAGGTAGCAGATTTTCTTCTATGTTTCTTCTAGAATTTTTATAGTTTTGTGTTTTACATTTAGGTTTAAAATTTATTTTGAGTTACTTTTTTGTGTATACAATGTGAGGTCTGGGTCTAGAGTTTTATAAAATCTTAAGAATTTGTTTATTTATTTATGGATGTCTAATTGTTCCAGCCTCTTTGTTGGAAAGACTATCTTTTCTCCATTCAATTGTTGTTTTATTTCTGGACTTTTTTTTCTGTTCCATTGATATTTATCTGTTGTTTCTCCAGTAATGTGCTATCTTGATTTCTATGGCTTCATAGTGAGTATTGAAATCAAGTAGTGTATGTTTTCCAACCCTATTCTTCAGTTTTGTATTGTCTATTCTAGACCCTTTGATTTCTTTCTTCAGTTTTTTTTTTTTTTTTAGTTTTCTCTCTATATCCTGTACATACTGTATTAGATTTATACCAAAGTACTTCAGTTTTTGGATGCCATTGTAAAAGGAATTGCTTTTCAAATTTCAAATTCCAATTGTTTAAATCTAATATACAGGAAAGCAACTGACTTCTGTATTTTGACTTTGTATCCTAAAATTTTGCATTCTTGCTTATTAGTTCCAGGAGTTTCTTTGGGGATTCTTTGGGATGTTCTACATGAATAATCATGATGTCTTTGAATAAAAATGGTTTTATTTCTTAATTTCCAAACTGTATAATTTTATTTTATTTTTTGTTGTTATCTTAATGGACTAACTAGGATAATGGACAAACTAGGACTATTCAACCTCTAGCGAGTCATCAAAATTACTGACATATCGCTCCAGAGGCTTCTGCTTGAATTAAACAGAACTAGCTTGTGACTCAGAGTATATATATCTCTTTAGATGATGGGTTTTTGTTAGTATTGTGATTTTCAGTTTGCCCAGCTTTTTCTTGTTAAGGATGAGAGTGGTAACTTCTAATCTCTTTGCATGTCATAGCTGATCCTGAAAGTCTCTTCATCATTGTTTTAAATATTCAATATGGAAAATTTCTATTGGAATTTAAATCTATTTTTAATTGTCTCAAGATTTTCTAACATTATATATAAATGAAAAACAAGGAAGAACTCTTAAACTGGAAGAATGATCATACTCTAAAGGACAATGACAAGGGTTGGGATTATTCAAAATCATATTAATGGAAAAAAAGAAGTATACATCAATAAAACAGTAAAGCAATAAATATACTTCTGCAGTTTGTATCATGTGTGCAAAGAAGTTTCTCATCAGTCTTTACTACCTAGGATTTAAAGGTATCATTATTAAAATATTTAATCAAGAATTGTGTGTAGACATTCCAAGCATTAAAAAAGTTATTAACATGAAAAAACCTCATGTTTCTCATTAAATTTGAATTTAAGATTTTCTTTGCAAGTTTTATATAAATTCAAAGATTCTTTGTTAATTCTTTATAATGTATTTTTATAATTATATAATATAAAGAACATACAATTATTTTCTTACACCAAGCTCCCTCTTTTTATTCCAAAAAATTTTCCAATTTGGTCCAGTTTATAGTGTAGGTATTATGATTTTCTCTGTGTGCCATGAAGCAAAATTGTTTGTGGTCATTATATATTGTAGTATGCATAGACTGAAAAGTTCATAACCTCTTGGTATTTTTTTTTTAGGATTATTTATTTATTTATTTGAGAGAAAGAGAGAGCATGAGCAGGGGGAGGGCAGAGGGAGAAGCAGACTTTCTGCTAAGCAGGGTGCCCTACACAGGGTTCATCCAGGGTCCTGGGATCATGACCTGAGCTGAAGGCAGACAACTGAGTGATCCACCCAGGTGCCCCAACCTCTGACATTTTGAAAAAATGTCTTTCTTTATGAGGGACCAATATCAAGAAATAACTTTTTGGGTGGTTAGTAAAGCAGTTCATCATTGTTGGAACCGAGGATCCTGAGCACTGTCTGTGTGTGTGTGTGTGTGTGTGTGTGTTTAATTGGGATAGGAAAGTTATGGATATACATTTTTAAGTTCCTGTGGAGAGGTTCATTCTTGATCTCTTTGGCCATGGGTCCCTCTTCCCATCATTTTATTTTGTTGGCTTGACAGTAGTGTTTAGGAAGGAAAACAAGCCTTCTGACTAATGTCAGCAGTGTAGACATTGAGATCCTGAGTACTGTAAGGCGATTTCCTGGGTCAGGAGGTAAGAGATCTCTTGTTACATAGAAAATTGGATGTTTTCATCCCACTCCTGAGCTAGCCTATTATCATGTAAAGTGGAATGGAGCTGTGTTCCTTCCACCAGCAAGTCTAGCTCTGTAGTCCAAGCACCTCTCTCTAAGGAATATCAGTGAAGGACCAGGGGATCCTTATGTGCAAACTTGAGTTATTAGTGAATTTTATGACAGCTAACCCTGTGTATTAGTTGACAAGTTAGGACTATTAAACCTCTAGCAAGTCATCAGAATTAGTGACCTATGGCTCCAGAGGCTTCTGCTTGAATTAAGCAGGTTCAGCCTGTGTCTCTAGGTGTATATATCTCTTTAGATGATGGGGTTTTAGTTTGTATTGTGATGTCAGTTCTCTGATGGGTCCAAAATAAGTCATTGATTTTCACTTTGACCAGCTTTCTCTTGTTAAGGATGAGTGTGATAACTTTTAACCTCTTTGCTTGTCATAGCTGGTCTTAGAAGTCTCTTCATCATTGCTTTAAATATTTAATATGGCAAACATGTTAAAGGAACTGTGTATCTTCCACATTTTCTGAACCACAACAGCACTGATGAGGTTAATTAAAAAGATTCCCTTGCAAGGTCTGATTTCCTATTTCTTTCTTCTCACTTGGATTTCTGATGTAGTCAAGTGCAAAAGGATTCTGTGAATGATTCTTACATTCTCTATTTTTGTTACCCTGATGATTAGCACCTCACTGAAACAATCAATCATATTCAGAATCCTAGAAAGCCTTGATGACAAATCAGAACATGCAAAAGATAACAGATATTCAGTTGTGAGGTATTTAAATGTGGAATATTCTTTGGTGAGAGATAATTTAGTATGTGTAGAAGCAGTCTTGATGACCAGTCCTTCATAGGTTGGGCAGGATTAATAATTTAAATACATTTCTCCTGGGAAAATGAAATACTTGATTGATTATAGCCTGTGGACACGATTCATATATAAGAGCCTTATCTGAAGTTCACTCCAAGCCTTCCCAATATTCTCACATTGTAGCTATGATATGATTGTACTTGGAAGGAACACAGGATTAGGAGTCTCCACAACCACAACCTTGAAAGACTTTGATCTTTTTCTCCTAGCTATTTGACACATCTGCAAATGTCCCAGTTTTCCATCATAACTTTCTACAGACCCTTTGAATATAATGTAGCAATATTACGGACCTCACTCTGCTGTCTATAGACTTCATCATCTGATGATTAAATGTGACACAATGCTATGGCAGTTTCTTTATTTTGTAGGGAGTTTTGAATGACATGTGTTTCTCTAAGTTGACCTCTGAGACTCTGTATTCCTGATTAGCAAGGTGGAGATTAGCATCAGTTTATACAGTATATGCTTATTTTCTAAAACAGAATCTCTATGTTTTTCCCTAATTGGAGTCTATTTATGTTATCAGATGATGATATGTTGAATTAAACGAAAACCAAAAAAAGCCGAAGAAGATTTTAACAAGGTAAAGTCCTTTATTGCTACATTTCTTTTGGACAAATTGGTCACAAACCTTTGCAAAAAAACAAGTGAAACTAAGGAAGCAGGCAAGCAATAATGCCTATCAACATGCTTAAATCTACTGAAAACACTAAGGATGTTTCACCATAAAATGAAAACAAGCATTAGGATTGGCTTTTATACCTCATAAAGAAATCATGTAGGAGGCAGGCTCTTCTTACTATAGCAACACTGACCAGGAAAGATTGGCCAAAAATAAATCGAAAAGGATAAAGTGATTTGGATGCAAGTGTCCTTAATTTTATTGTTTATCTCACTGAGGTCGCAGTTGTGATCCAAAAACATTCCAGCCTTAGTCCCAGCATCTGTCCTGCAGTGTACCCAGAGGAAGGCTGTACTTCCTGCCTAGTGGAGGGGCCTCAGACAGTTACTTGCAGTCATCTAGTCCGACAGTACAAGGCAGGCAATGGAAGGCCTTTTAATTGATTGATTGATTGATTGATCTATCCATTCAATCATTCATTTATTTATTTCTAATAACTGAAGGACTAGAAACGAGATCTGCGTACTCATTTTGAAGTGAGTTCAAGACACTGCACTTAAAATTCATTTAATTTCAGATGCTCAGGCTCATTAAAAATATGAGGGCAAGTGATCAGCAGCAGGCCTTCTACATAACTCTTGAAAGCCTCTGTTCTTTTCAGTGTTAATGAGAGTGCGAGCTTTAGAAACAACAGCAGGGAAACAAGCCCAAATGGTTATAAACAAAGATTAGAATTTCACAAATGCTTTGGTTGACACTGTGGCATTTCTAATTGTTCTATTTATTGTGTTATACATTAGCCAGCTTATTTGAGTGGGTTTATTAGTAACAGGCTCGTGCACAATCACATTGAGTATATGAAGCTATTAGCATTACACAGATCATCTGCATGCAGCAAAAGTTGCAGGAGGTTCTCACACATTGCTTTTTACCTTTAACTGGAATTTAGTATGAAAAGTTCCCTATGAAGGAAATAGTTAGCCTTACTTGGACAGACAAAGGAAAACTCTGCCAATGCAATTTTTATCCTTACTATCCACTCAACTCAGATTCATGTATTTATTCTATAAATACTGACATAAAATGTAAACTAATCTTTAGGATATGGAATTTAATTTTGATATGATATGTGTATATATATATATAGGTGTGTGTATATAAATATATATATCATACATATAAACATAATATAAAGGAAGTATAAAAGAGTGGGTATGGATGAATTTTTTTAATAAATGATATTGAGAAAATTTGCTTCATAGAAACTTTAAGGTAAATTCTCACATCCTACCATACACTAAGTTCCAGATGAATTAAAGAGCTAAATATAAATTTTAAGTCATAAAATACTGGAGAAAATATAGAAGCATAAGCATAAACTGATAGACTTGACAATATAAGTCAAAAATTTTCTGTACATTAGAACTATAATACATAATAATGAACCAACGATATAACTCATTAGAGGAATATTTTCAATAAATATGTGAAAAGTTCATCTCAATATCTAAATAACACAAATGAATAAATTATGAGAAAAGGACATAAGTAGACTAATTACAAAAAAAAAACATGGTCAAGAAGTCAAAAATTAGTCAATATATTTATAATCAAAGATACATGGGATATTATCACTTTTCCCTCACATTTTAAATGTTCATATACAATATTGAATTTTGCTTCTTTCATATTCCCAGCTAACATTTATATATGCTAAGTATCTGCTTACTCTTTTTTTCTCTTTTCTATCTTTATGTTTGTTCTTTTTTTTATTTTATTATGTTATGTTAATCACCATACATTATTACATCTTTAGTTTTTGATGTAATGTTCCATGATTCATTGTTTGCGTATAACACCCAGTGGTCCATGCAGAACGTGCCCTCTTTAATACCCATCACCAGGCTAACCCATCCCCCCAGCCCCCTCCCCTCTAGAACTCTCAGTTTGTTTCTCAGAGTCTATAGTCTCTTATGGTTCGTCTCCCCCTCTGATTTCCGCCCCCCTTCATTTTTCCCTTCCTGCTATCTTCTTCTTCTTCTTTTTTTTTTTTTAACATATAATGTATTGTTTCAGAGGTAGAGGTCTGTGATTCAACAGTCTTACACAATTCACGGCGCTCACCATAGCACATACCCTCCCCAGTGTCTATCACCCAGCCACCCCATCCCTCCCACCCCCCACCACTCCAGCAACCCTCAGTTTGTT
>NC_138380.1:67719089-67746490 GCF_054177405.1 Leptonychotes weddellii | reverse complement strand
AGAGTTGCTAAAAACCCTCATCCAGTTTCAGCTTCCTCCAGTGTTATCAGCTTCCACTGTCACCTGCATTTGTCAAAACTAAGAAACCAGCATTGGGACATTATTTTTAATTAAATACTTCACTTTATTTGGATTTTACCAGTTTTTTAATTAATGCCTTTTTTTCTCTTCCACAATCTAGTCTAGTATGTCATATCCCATTTAGTCATCTTATCTCTTAGTGTCTCTGATCTTTGATAGTTTTTCAGATTTTTCTTGTATTCAATGGCTTTGATAGTTTTGACAGTGCCAGTCAGGTATTTTGTAGAGTTTCCTTCAATATGCATTTGTCTGGTATATTTTTTACCATTAGACTGGGATTATGAGCTTTTAGAAAATATACAGATGATGTGCCTTTTTCATCACTTTATGTCAGGGGTGTATTACAACCAACTTGAGAGTAGAGATGACTTCGTGGGCATATGACCTAAGCAGCTACACAGGACTCCACAGTTAGAAGGACCCTATGCTTGGCTTAATGCTTTACTGTTGCCATCTTGACATTCTTAATTTTATCTTTGAATTTGTGATTTGTAAGAGAATGATGGGAGCATGCACACAAGTTAACATGTGTAGTGTTCCTTGCTTCTCCATTTTCATATAGTGTTCACCATGCCACATGAATACAGAATTGCAATGGATAAATGATTCATGGGAGTTCAGCAAGACTCAAAGTACATGGCAAGCATGTTTCTTTGACAATTAAGTGGGGTTGCTTATAACTGGAGAGGCCACATGTTCTGTTTGAACCAGAACTTGCTTCATAGATAGAAGGCAATGTAATAAAATGACCAAAGGACCCCACTGCATCCTTCTTTACTTGTGTTACTTCCATATAGTAATCAACCACTTAAAATGGGAGGAATTTCATAACCAACCCTTATACACATATGTAACTTTTGAGACAGGAGGAGGATATTTTAGAGAAAGTGAAATATATAGTGACCATTAGGTAATTAATTTACATCCTGAATCTTCACCTACACAGGGAACAGTGGCTTGGAGAAATATATATTACAGAGAACCAAGACAGAATATTATATTTCATGACAGAAGTTTACTCTTCCTTGACAGGGGAATGCAATTTGGGCATTTCTACCCACATTTTTTAATAAATCATTTGGGGAAACCCCAGCTAATCCTATTGATTCCCAGACCCCCTTTTCAGATATTTATGGGCAATATAGAGTTGTATAAATATTTATAATATTAATTTATAACGTGTTAATTAGAATTTAAGTAATTATCAAAATTTTAAATTAATTCAGTTTAATTATATGTACAATGATTTGCTTAATATTTACATAAAATTCATATTTATATTGCAATAAAAATAATTTAAATGTATTTAATACAATTTATTTAATGTTTATTTTTAACTCTGGATGCCTGGTATTATGCCAGTTATTATGCATATTGTTTCTTAGGCTATACATTAGGCAAATCTTCCTTAAGATTTATATCAGTATCTCCAAGGTCATGAGAACAAATCAACATAGCATTATGAATTTTATGAATCAGCTTGATCCTTTAATTTTAGAATTTGAATATTTTTGAAAAAAAAAAAAGCAGAATGCATCTCAAGATCAAATTGGTGCTTAATAAAGAACAAAATCAGCTCCTCAAATTTATAGCCATCAGTTGGCAATCACCCTGAAAGTAATGTATTTGGTAAAACTTCAGAAATGGACTGGATCTGAAACAAAAGATTGCCCTTGTCATGTGTTCAGTGGTGCCTCCTCCCCCACACCTCACTTCATATGTTGAAATCCTAACCCTCCATACCTCAGAATGTGAACTTATTTGAAAATGAGGTCTTTGTAGATGTAACTACTTAAGTTAGGATGAGGGCATAGTGAAGTAAGGTAGGTCCCTAAGTAAGTATGGCCAGTGTTCTTATAAAAAGGGAAAATTTGGAGAAATTGAGGTACACTGGGAGAGTACCAAGTGAAGATGAAGGCTGAGTTGGGGAATGTCAAAGATGTCAGCAGGACACCAGAAGTCTTCAGAAGGAATCAACCTTGCAGAAACCTTGATCTCAGATAAGCCAGGAAAAATTTCCCTATTTTAAGATCAGTTGATTAGCAACCTTAATGATATCTACAACCTGAATTCCCTTCTGCTATGTAACAGGTTCCTGGTATTTGGATGTGTACATCTTTGACGGGGACATTATTCTCCCTACCACAAATGTCAAGGATAAAAAGGTAACAAGGTCAGGAGGAGAAAAACAGTGGACCTAGTTAGTAATTCAAAAATCTTATTTTTTCAAAAAAGTGACAAAAAAGACATATCACTCATTAACCTGATGAAGAAAGGAAGTATGAAGGTAGAAACTAAGACAAAATAAGAGGTAAGCATTGTATCAGAAGAAATTTTTTAAAAATCATGAGATTACTATTGCAGCCATCTATGAAAAAAGAATTGAAAATGCAGATGAAATGGATAATTTCCTAAAGAAATTCTGATTACCAAAATTCACTTAATTAAAATAATAGCAAGCAAATCTTACATGCAGGACATGGTTTCTAAATATCATTTCCTGATAAAAGGGACAGGGCCCCTTGAAGATTTTAAGTATGAATGGTATAAATTATAAGATGAATCTGGAACATTTTGTATTTTCAGAAAATAAAAAAGGACTGAAAAATAATGAGGGAATTTGTATAGGATAAAGTTTCCAGCTTCCAGTGCCTAAATCTGGGACAAGTTGAGAAAAAAAATCTAGATTGTAACTCAGAAGAAAATACATATACATAAGTCCATACAGGTATAAAGAAATGACTCACTAAATAAATAAATAAATAAATAAATAAATAAATAAATAAATAACTGGTACATTTTTTATAGTAGAATATAATTAATAAATGTAGATGGAGTGATGGACATAGAAAACCACCATTAGACAAAACACCGTAGTAGTAAGAGTAACAGAATCTAAAATTAGTGGTCAAAATAGGATGAGACACAGGAAATTTGCATAAACTTGAAATATCTTCCCACAAGATTCTTAAAAATATAAAAACGAAAAGGGATACTTTACAGTGCGGAAACATGAGAGCCACCATCTCAACTAAGTGATCAATGCTAACGTCATTGGTAATAAATCATACCAGCGTCATTTATCACTTGATATTGTTAGAGAAGGGCCAAACATGATTTCTGTGTGTTTTGTTTTTGGCAAAAATAAGTGACCTCATTCTAATCATGTGAAAATATTACGCAGTCAAATTGAGGGGAATTGTACAAAATAAGTGGTCAGTACTTTGCAATAGTGTCAGTGTCACACAGGAAAAAAAAAAAAAGGCTAAGCAAGACCACAGATTGAAGAATGAGGAGACAGCATTTAATTGAAATCTGAGATCCTGAATTGAATCCTGTACCAGAGAAAAGAACATTACTAGGAAAAATGAAAGCCAAAAAAGAATAGAGCTGTGTATTAGTTGTTAGTTTTGTAAAACATTAATTTCCTGTTCTTTCATAAATATTCTATGGTTTTGTATGGTATTAACATTATGGGTGGGGAAGGAAACTACTCTTTTAACATTTTTTTTCTGTAAATCTAAAAGTATTTCAAAATAAGAATTTTTGAAAGGTGTGGAAAAGATGTACTATGCAAACTCTAATAAAAAGAAAGCTGGAGGGCTATATTTATCTAAGACTAAGTAGACTTCAGAACAAGGAATATTACTAGAGATAAAGGGGGAATAATTCACCAAGTGCACTAATTCACCAAAAAGACATAGTAACGCTACATGTGTTTGTACCTAACAACAATGCTTCAAACTACATGAAGCAAAAACTGATAGCACTCACCAGAGAAAATAAACAAATCCACAATTATACTTGGAGGATGTAATATTCCTCTTTCTGTAATCAGTAGACCAAATAGACAGAAAATCACTAAGGATGTGGAAAAATACTATCAATCAACTTAACCTAGTCAGTACTTATGGAATAACAAATATCAAGAGAATACAGACTCTCTTCAAATATATGATGGAATGTTAAACAAGATGGACCATATTATGAGCCACTAAAAATAGTTATGGAAGGATTATAATCCTACAAAATATGACCTATGACCATAATGGAATTATACTAGGAGAAAGAGGGAACTTCTTCAACCTGAAAAAGAGCCTCTACAAAAGTCTTACAGCTAACATCATATTCAGTTGTGAATGTTTTCCACCCAAGATTGGGAATAAAGCAGGAATGTCTTCTTTCACCATTTCTATTCACATCCCATAGTGCTCCTAGCCAGTGTCGTAAAGCAAGAAGGAGAAACAAAGGACACGGAGGAAGAAATCAAACTGTCTTTGCAAACAATGTGATCATTGAGTTAGAAAATTCCGAAGGATGTTGAAAAAAGCTACTACAACTAATTAGTGACTTGGGTGGGGTCACGGGATATAAGCACAGTAGGCAAAAATCAAATCTATATCCTAGCAATGAACAATGAAAAAATGAAGTAAAAAGTACCATTTACAATTGCACCAAAAACATAAAATAGGGATAAAATCTATCAAAATATGTGAAATTTTTTATACTAAATAGTATAAAGCTTTGATCATAGCCATCAAAGAAGACTTGAGTAAATGAACAAATTATTGTGTTCCTGGATTGGAAAATTCATTATTACTAATATATCAATTGTCCCCAAACTGATCTGTAGATTGAATGCAATCCCAACCCCAAAGAAGAACAAGTAGTTTGTACTTGATTTCAATACCTATGAGAAAGCAACAGTAATCATTAGAATGTGGTATTAGTGAAAAGATAGACACAATGGAAGAGATTAGAGTATCCAGAAGTAGACCCACACAAATATGGTCAATTAACTGACAAATTTCCAAGGCAGTTCAGTGGAGAAGGAATGGTCTTTTAGTAAGTTGTGCTGGAGCAACCTGACATCCATATGCAAAAATATTGAACCTTGACCTATACTTCACACCCATACACAAAAAGTAACTCAAATGAATTATAGAACTATATGTAAAAATTAAGTTATAAAATTTCTAAAAGAAAACATGAGGAAGTCTTTGTGACTTTAGATTTGGCAAAGATTTTTTGGTTATAACACACATGCACAAAAACACCATAAAATAAAGTGATAAATTGGACATCAAAATTAAAAGCATCTGCTGTTCTAATTTCTTTGTTAAGAAATTAAGATAAGCCACAGACTTGAAGAAAATATTTGCAAAACACACATCTAAGATCTGATACCTGAAATATATGAAGAACTCTCACAACTCCATATAAAGTAAATGACAGAGGACCTCAAATTTGAACATACATTTATCAGAGAAGAATTACAGATGGCCAATAAGTACATGAAAAGATTACCAGTGTTATTAATCAATAAGAAATGCCAACTAAAGCCATAATTCAATAACACAGTACATCTATTAGAGTTGTGAAAGGAAGGGAGGGAGGAAAGGGCAAGGAAGGGAAATAAAGAAAAGCAAAGGAAAAAGAGGAAAAACACATAATTGATAGCAGCTGAAAATCTGATACATTGCTGATAATGCAAAGTAGTGCAACCACTCTAGAAAACAGTCGGCAGTTTCTCATAAAACCAAATATATGTTTACCATATGACCCAGCTATTCCACTCCTAGGTAATTACTAAAGGAAAACGAAGATATTCACACAAAAACTTTAATGGGAATATTTATAGCAGCTTTATTCACTATTTGCCCAGTTATGGAAACAACACAAATGTCCTTCAACTGGTGAATGTATAGCCATAAAACAGATAGTACACAACACCAGAAATGAATGAACTAATGATCCATATAACAACATGGATAGCTTTCAAAAGCTTTATGCTAAATTATAGAAGCAAGGGTAAAGCTAAGTGAAACAAGTCAATCATAGAAAAATACATACCATATGATTTCACTCATACATGGAAGTTAAGAAACAAAACAAATGGGTATAAAGGAGGGAAAAAGAGAGGCAAACCAAGAAACAGACTCTTAACTATAGAGAACTGATGGTTACCAGAGGGGAGGTGGGTGGGGGATGGGTGAGGTAGGTGATGGGGATTAAGGAGCGCACTTGCTGTGATGAGCACCAGGTGATGTACGGAAGTGTTAAATCACTATATTATACATATGGAACTAATATAACACCGTATGTTAACTAACTAGAATTTAAATAAAAACTTTTAAAAAAAAGGCTAAAGAAAACTTTGTAGAGGTAAAATCAGATCAGTAATTGGCAGAGGTTGGAGGTGGGTTAATAATTGACTAAAAACAACAACTTTTTGTGGTGATAGAACCATTTTATGTTTGGATTGTGGTGGCAGCAACATGATTATTTATGGTTGTCCAAATTCATAGAACTGTACACCTAAAAGGGTGAATTTTAGTGTATGTAAATTATGTCTCAGCAAGCCTTAAAAATAATAAAAGATGGGCAAAGATATGCTAGGTGAATACAAATCAAAAGAAGGGCTCACAATCATACCTTTCAAGGCAGAAGTCAGACCAAAAATCATCAGAGACAGATAAGTATATTTTATATTATTAAAGGCTATAAATCACAGTAAATTTAAGAGTTATTAATATTTATGTGTATGCTAACACAGCAATAACTCATAAAGCATAAAATGCAAGAGATTCAAAGGAGAATATACAGGGACACACTTATAAAACAAAAGAATAATGGCAAAAACAACCCACCCAGAAAATTGAAACCAAGTAGGTTGTTCAACTTAGAAAGGAAAGAAAAAAGAATGTTAAGGAACATTTGGGTCAAGTTTAAAAAATAAAATTACAAAATTCTTTCACAATGATGCAGTATAACATATAAAAATCTATAGGACAGGGCACCTGGGTGGCTCAGATGGTTAAGCGTCTGCCTTCGGCTCAGGTCATGATCCCGGAGTCCTGGGATCGAGTCCCGCATCGGGCTCCCTGCTCTGCGGGAAGTCTGCTTCTCCCTCTGCCTCTCTCTCTCTCTCTCTCATGAATAAATAAATAAAATCTTTAAAAAAAAAATCTATAGGACAACAGTAGAGTATCAAAGGAAAAAGTAGAGTACAAATGCCTATATACATAAGACAAAAAGGAACTAGATTAAACACTCAGCTCAATAAACTAGAAAAATAGTAAACTAAAAGAGAGTAGATTAATAAAGATAAAACAGAATTTAATAAGTTGAAAAACATAAAAACAATGGAAGTAATGAATAAATGTAAAAGCTAATTTCCTTGGGAGAAAAATATACAAAATAAACCACTAGCTTATCCAGGAAAGAAAAAAAAATACACCAAGGGAAGGCAAGCATTAAAATTCGTACTGTGGTAAAATTTTCAAGACCACTCTATTTCTAAAATTTTTAAAAAAATGAGTTGCCAGGAAAAAATGAAAAAAACAGGATGGGGGCGACTAGGGATCAAATGGGACATAGTAACCATTTAAAGCACATGGACTTCATTTGGACGCTGCTTTAAGCAACCAACCAGACAAACAAACAAAAATGGGGAAAATGACAAAATTGGAACATTTGAATGCTAACCAGAACACTGAGTAAGAAATTTTTTTTAGGTATGATAATAGTATTTAAATTTTAAAATGAGTCCTGGCTTTCTGAGTTGTACATTGAAATGTTTATAGATGAAATGATACTGGGTATTTAAAAAATAATCCCATATTGTGAATTGAAGAGGGGGAAGCAAGTGGAATTGCAGATGAAACAAGAATTCCAGGGCACCTGGGTGGCTCAGTCGTTAAGCGTCTGCCTTCGGCTCAGGTCATGATCCCAGGGTCCTGGGATCGAGCCCCGCATCGGGCTCCCTGCTCAGCAGGAAGCCTGCTTCTCCCTCTCCCACTCCCCCTGCTTGTGTTCTCTCTCTCGCTGTATCTCTCTCTGTCAAATAAATAAATAAAATCTTAAAAAAAATAGAAAAAAGAGACAAGCATAACATTAAAAAAAAAAAGAAACAAGAATTCCTAGGGTCACGTGGGTGGCACAGTAGATTAAGCCACCAACTGTTGGTTTTGGCTCAGGTCGTGAGTTAGAGCCCTGCGTGGAGCCCCCACTGGGGCTCAGCGCTCAGTATGGAGTCTGCTCAAGACTTTCTCACCCTTTCCCTCTGCCCCTTGCCCTCCACACTCTCTCTTTCTCTCTCTCTCAAATAAATAAATATTAAAGAAAAAAATTCCTGAGTTGATGAAATTGTTGACACTAGATGATAGCTACATGTGGGTTCATTTTGTTCTTCTTTCTTTTTTTTTTTTTTTAAAGATTTTATTTATTTATTTGAGAGAGAGAATGAGATAGAGAGAGAGAGCATGAGACGGGGGAGGGTCAGAGGGAGAAGCAGACTCCCTGCTGAGCAGGGAGCCCGATGCGAGACTCGATCCCGGGACTCCAGGATCGTGACCTGAGCCGAAGGCAGTCGCTTAACCAACTGAGCCACCCAAGCGCCCCTTGTTCTTCTTTCTACTTTTGTATATGCTTAATAATTTTCACAGTAAGTTGACAATTTCACAGAATTTAAAACTATTACTTTAATGGTTTAAGCATTCTATGTGAATATGGCAGATTGGGGAGGCAGAAAATACAGATTTGCCCACACCTAGTTTCATGCCTAAAAGGTGGATTGACCATATTCAATGACATAGATAAATCTCATAAACCTAATATGGAGCAAAATAAATGGTACACAAGAGCATATAGTCTTTGATTCCATTTATATAAACTTCAAAACAGTTTATATAAAGTCCAAAATCTATGGTTTAAAAGTTTGAATAGTGGTTCTTCTTTTGGGGAGAAGTAGTGACCAGAACAGTCACAAGAGGCTATTTATTGCACAGGCAGATTAAATTTGTAGCATTTCTTTGAGTGATATACTAATAACTTGTATATTTCTCTGTATACATGTTATATTTCAATAAAAAGGTAAAAAAATGCCTGAGGTGGGAGCAGGTGTTCTAAGATCTCTCATAGCTTCCCTTGGCATTGATTTCATCTAATCGTAATTTTATTACTTCATTTGAAGCAGGTTCAATGGACAGGTCCCCCTTTGCTCCTTAATCACAGCATTTAAAAGCAGCCTAGTGCCATTTTTGGCAAATTGTTTCTAAGTGGAACTTTGCAAGCTTATTTTAAAAAATGCAAAATTTATTTTTTTTGAGAAATTTATGCAAATTTGTAGATATACTTGAGAAAGTCATTAACACAGTGAATTTGTTATTTCTATTTTTTTCAAGATAGAGGGAAGCAGTGAATGCATTCCAGGTATTAAGGGGACTTGAAGTCTTAGAAGGGAAATTGACCAAGAATCTTATTGAATTGAATATATGGTATGTAGGGAAAAATTGTGAGCCATGAAATTCCTGTCCTCAACGGGTGAAGCTGTCATCGGATGAGAAAGGAGAAGCTTCAGATTTCCCTCTTTAGAAAGCAAAATCTTTGCATAAAATCAGCACATTTTGAGAAGAAACCTGTATAAAACAAACTCAAACAGCAATAGTCTCTCTTAAAAAACAAAGGCACAATATTCAGACCAAATTAGATGTTTGCCTTCTCCAAACTTTAAGATTAGTAAAGAGAGCCTGTGCCTGATGTCATCTCAGATTTGCAGCCAGGTAGCAGCATGAAAACACACTGATTTACTCCAGTTAAAAAATTGCTCTTTATCAAATGAGGGCAACAATTACACACTGAAAAGTAAAAGACACAAGGAGTATTATCAGAGAAGATTAGTGATCCAGATGCAGTCATTCAAGAAACTTGACAGTGGATCAACTTCCCTGAGTTTCCAGCACATTTTCAGATTCATTGTTGTTATTCAACTAAATGTAATTTTCACTTTTTGGTAGCTGATTAATTTCTATTCTTTATTCTTTCCTCTTGAGAAAACCTTGCAATTTATTGAAAATCTGAGCCAATTACATTATTAAAATTTTCAAAAATAGATCATGAATTTATTCTTAATTTTTTTGCCCTTTAAGTTATAAACATTTTTGATCACCCTATGTGATGTTAATACTTTTCCTATAACTGAATACAATCCTGTTTGTTTACATATTTTAAAAATTCATTTAGATCCATGTTTTTTCGCCACTTATATGTCTGTCATTTCTATTGCTTTTTCATTGAGCAGAAAAAATTCAAACACTTGCTTTCCATGTTTTCCCTGATTTTTGCAGCTTGTAATACCATCGGGAACTCTCTCTTAATATTTTTCTTATGTCTGTCACCATTCATATTTATGACTAAAGCTGAAAATCATAAGCAATTTTATGTCCTTATATACTGCTGACCATCCACCTCTGCCCAACACAATGACACCCCTATTGTCTCACATTTCCCTTGAAAGATATTTCTAGAATCAAGGATATCTGGGAGGAGTGGCTTCAGGAAAGCAGAGAACAATATTTATTGTCTATGAGTCAGATGATATGATGGTCATTTTATCCCAGGTATCTCATTTTATCTGCATGGCTTCATTATTGCACAGAAGAGAAACTCTGTATCTCAGAAAGATTAAGTGAACTGTCCAAGGTCAAACTCAAACTTATCTCACTCCAAAGCCAAGAGGTACAAAGATCTTGAATGAGAAAAATCAAGCGAATTCTAGATGCTCTTATAAATGATTTCTGAATCTGGTCAACTGCCTTTCCTATCTTTATGTTCATTGATGTCTGGTGCTTTGGGAGAATGTAGAGGGTTGCAGGCAGGTAGGTATAGAATTACCAGTTCCATTTGGGGAACTACAATATAAGGAAATGACTCATTACGAAGTAGGGAAGGAAGAGTCTTTCTGAACACACCTCCTTCAGAAATATGGTCTCTTAACTGCACTGAGTTCTCCTTCCCTGAGTATTTTAGCAACTACTGTCTAAACTAAAAATCTTAGCACTGGTCTAGTTCAAGTGTGTATTTGTCTTATCTCATGAGAAAAAAAAATGTCAGTTCCTTGAAGGAAGCCATCTTGAAAAGTATCTTTTTTTAGTATCCTCAAATTCCCAAGAGGAGAGTTAACTAAATAGAATTGAGTTTCGTTGAACTCAATTGTCTTAGGTTGCAACTGCTGTTTTGATTTTCACCTGTCTCTACGTTCTCTGTTGTGGGCTGCAGCGACATTTTATAACATCACTGAAATGATGTTATGCTGGAAGCAGTTGTAATGTCTGTGGGGATAAGGCACCACTTTCCTGCAGCTTTTGGAAGGTGTTTCCTGCAGTTCAAAAGGAAGCATTTTAAAATTAAAACTTTTGGTTTGCCAGTGAATGTTCTTCACGATCTGACTCTGTTTTGTCAAAAACTGTGAAGGTTCTGAGATATTCTCTCTTGTGTGTGTATGTGTATACATGAATAGTGCATATCTACATATTTGTGTGTGTGTGTAGATATATATACATGTATGCATGTGTATTACGTATGTTAGTACAGAAGCACAAGGCATCTGGCTGAGGGAAGAGTTCTGTACTGATGCTCAAAACCAGATCAGCAGTAACATTGTGACATTGCTTCCCCACAGCTAGACTGTAGGCAACATAAGCTCCTATGGACACTTTCAAGGCAAGTGATGAGTTTCATTCTCTAGAGGAGAGATGGAGAAAAATGGATTTGTTCAGGGGAAAGACAGCTGCTCCTTTCCCCTTCTGAAAGGAGAGAAAAAAAAAACCCAAACCAACCCTTGTTCTTTAAATGGCATGGAAAGGATTCTGGGTTGTCACAACCTTTTAGAATGTAAATACATCTTTCCAAAGAACATGTAAACCCTGGACTCCACAGCTTTTATGACCTAAGGATGTATCCAAATTCTGAGCTTCCTCCCTTTTGAATTATAAATTCCTAGGGAAACAGTCTTCTTGATACCTTGATTATTTAATCTAGGGACCTAATCCACATTGTAACCATTTGGCTCTCTAGGGGGGAGGTACGAGAAGTTCTATCATAATTATGGATCAGGGCAATTAACTGTACAAATAAGTGCCGATCTAATCTTAATGGTATATGGAAGGTAAAATGTTTCTAGGGAAAGTGAAAACAAACATTTTTTTTTATTTCTATGTCTCAAGAGGGTAGGCTTTTTTATAGGAGCACTGAGAAATCAGAGAAATTTTATTTTTCTATATGTTCTATTTCCCTACTATTATTACTCATATTTTCCCTTTATATATAGCACATTTTGCCAATGGAACTGTTCTCTGGACCTGGTGGTATATGTCTCAGAATTTCTCACTTCTGCAGCTTTGCTTATGTCATTTCCTCTACATAGAACTCCCTCTCAGTCCAGTGGGTCCTAACCCTCCCAAAGGGTCAGATACTTTCTTCCCATGTAATATGGCACATTTCCTAACTGGATACCTTCTCTCCCTTCTTTGAACTATCATCTCATACTCTGGTCCTCTTTTATGGCATTTAATCATGTTCTAGCTTGTATTGTGGCTTTTTAGATACCAGTCGTTTTCCCTGATGAACTGTACAGTCATTTGAAGCAAGACTTATGATTCTGATTTCAGGTATATGGAATAATAGCTTTTTTTTTCTTTTCAAGCTAAAATGTCTCATTCTTTAATTTATTTTTTCCTGTGACTTGTTATGTTTGATTGTCCTTAATATCATAGGAACCTAATACTTCTATTGGAAAAGAAATTGTTTAATTTGGGAAGATATATTAACTTGGATAACTAATGCTGATGTTTTCACAGGCTAAGAACTAAACTTTGTTGAAGTACTTAGCATCTGCACTCACGGTGTGGTACCATAACCACCATTGTGTGTGTACTTCTTCTTTTCTTCTTTTTTTTTTTTTTTTTAAGAGAGGGAGAGAAAACAGGGGTGAGGCAGAAGGAGAGGGAGAGAGAGAATCCCAAGCCAACTTCATGCCAAGCATGGAGCCCAATCCGGGGCTCCATCTCACAACCCTGAGATCGTGACCTGAGCTGAAATCAAGAGTCAGTCGCTTAACCAACTGAGGCACCCAGGTGCCTCTTATGTGTGTACTTCTAACTAGTTGTTATGTTAATAGCTTCTTGAAACCACATTAAGATGTATTTATGTGCCATACTTAATATATTAATTAATATACTTCTGTTAATATACTTAATATATTTCTAGCACATTGAATTATGGTTTAATAAATATTGAGTGAATAAAAACAAAGTTTGGTTTATTGCTATTATTGCTTTCTGACTCTCTTGTAACAGTATTATCAGTCCTTTTTGAGGGAACTCAACATTTTGTGGGGTCTAATTAGGTGTGAGATTATAAGACTAAGGATTTGAAAGGAATTTTTTCTTTGCATTCCTTTGATTATTAGATCTTCATTTTGAGTATTGCTATTGTTAGGTGGCTGATATTAGCAGCCAATACTTAATTTCATTGTAGAATATGGGCTGAACTTGAATGTTCCACTTTCATGTCACTGCTAGAGACTTAATTGGTCCCTGCTTTTGAGGGAGAAATAGTGGTGGGAACACTCTTCTTGGTGTTTCATTTGGCTCTCAGCTCTAGTTCTGTTCTGTCCTTGCTGCACTTGTACTTCTAAATTGTTGGATTATAAAATACTCAGGAAATATGAAACTGGATTTCTAAATATGCGACAGTCAGAGAACAACATCCTTTGGCAAAACTGTGAGGGGGATGAAAGTGGGACAGTGTGAATGTCAAGCCTGATCATTTTGGGGATTGTAGCAATACTTTCATGCCATCCAACTAAATGTGTGGTATCAGACAACCTGCTTTTCTGTGAGAAGTTCCACAGAGAAAATTTCAAAGTTCAACCCTATAACTATTTGGGAGTTTTTGGAAAAGCTTTTGTCCCCCTCTGAGTTAGAAGTAAAAAATCTGTGCTAATGAGACCAGTTAGTGTTCAAAATTTGAGCTAGGGTTAATTGCATCAGAAACATGATTACATTTTTTTTAAATAAATGAGCTTGAAGATTATAGAACAATGCTTTTAAAAATTGTTTTGTGATATACCAAAACCATCAAATCTTTAAAAAAATAAACCACAGTAATTTCTCCATGAATTCTAGAACACTCAATCCTATTAATGATAATACTTATTTGAATAAATATAAAAATTATTCCTGTTGCACATTTTCCATAGCTGTCAAGTTTAAAGAAATGTCAACTAATTTCTGACCAATTTGAAAAATTCAACACCTCTCTGTGCTAATGAGAGACATACTTCATTTATATAAAGAAGCCTTATGACAACTTTACTTTCTTTCAATTCTTTTTATTCCTTTGTTGGTTTGTGCATTAGCAGTTGTGATGATATAGCATCAGTAAGTACTAAGTGTGTACCTGTTAGAAGAGAAAATCCTTTGTGATTTGCCACTTCGAATAGGTTGAATTATATTTTTCTCTTGTATTATATTCAAGAGGAGACAGTGTTTGGAGGTGTCTGGTATGCATACAGATCAGAATACTGGAACAACAGTCTTAGATGAAGCTTATTTACATTGGGACTCTCAAATGCTAATGTACACACATCCTACCGATACTTTTGGAGACAGTGTGACTCTTTATTGTCTAATGAATATTTACTTTTGATTATGATTAAACTTCTTTTGTGCTTAAAAAAAGCAAACAACAACAGCAACAACTTTTGTTTTGTTTTGTTTTGTTATTATTCTCTTCCAAGAATCCTTGGAATGGAAAACCTTGAGGGATTCACATGAAATGTTTTTCCCACTAGAATGTATCTTACAGAAGCAACTGAACCAACACATTTCTGAGGAGAGTATTCACAGCTGGATGATGATAATAACGCTTGTGCATAGTTCCCCTGTCCTGTGACTTTTATCTTGAAATGTTTTTAGAATCTTTTCTCTCCATTTCAACTCCATCTATTCTAGGTTGTTCTTCATCCCCTCCAGCTAGATTCCCTCAAGCCATTCCTAACTTATCTCCCTAAATCCGTGGTTCCTTTCACTTACTCTATACTTTCTAATTCACTATTCTCAAAAATTTCATTCATTCAAGTATTTGTTCTTTATTTGTTTAATCATTCACTAATATTTCATGTATCGAGCTTTTATTGAATGCCTTCTAAATGCATAACTTCTAGTGGAGAACTGAGACAATAATTCAGTGGATACTTTCATGATGCTTACTAATTCATTTTTCTCCTTGACTCTTAAGTAGCTACTGAGTTTTCCTAATGCATCGTCAATCCAAATGCTCTGTTTCTATCACAGGTTCTCTACGTGACAACCCCTTGGCTCTACTAAAACATTCAGGCAGCCCTAAGGCATGTGTATTTTAAACAGCTATGACATTCAAGGTATTGTGCTCTTTGATGTTCTTTCCCATTATCACTCAGTATGTTTCCTTTAGGGTTGTCTGATAAAAAAAATACAAGATGCCCAGTTAGTTGGAATTTCAGGTAACAACAAACAAATGGTTAGTATAAGAGTGTCCCTGCAATATTTGGGACATGCTTATTCTAAAAATAGTCATTATTATATGACAATAAACTTTCACTGGGCATCCAGTATTTTTATTTGCTGTATCTGACAATGAACATTTTGGAACTTTTCCCTCCTCTAGTGAGATCGAGTTCTTTGCTCTGGATTTCTTGGTAATGAAATATTCTTAGCACTTCACACAGTTTAGCTTATGTAATTCTTAGGCTACCCATTGATGAAAGCATCTGTATTATTCCCATTTTAGATATGAAGGTGTTGGGAAGCGGTGGTCAAGGAATTTGCCCAAAGCTACCCAGTAGTAAGTGTTCCTTCTGACAGTGAGCCAGCAACATCGGAGCAAGAGCCTGGAGTCTTAATCATTACATATTACAGCCTCTGTGGAGCACCACCATGTTGCTAGTGCCTAAGGTTGCTCCGGAAAATAGCATTTGATGGTGACACCTGCTGTGACACTTTCAGAATTGTTCATTCTTAGCAATGTACGTGTATTTTTAAAGTATTGGCATAGTTATCTTATGGGGGCATTTCTAGACCCGGAGTGCATGGACACCACAAATGCTATTAGGCACCCTCTTCTCTGTTGCCTGGTAACTCTGAAAAGAAAGCAGTGCAGGCCTGTAAGAAGGAGATGGCTTGTTCCAGTGATCATCTCTCCAGACAGTGAGGTATGAGGACATGTTCACATTCTGTGCCCTGCAGTTACACATATTGAGAACTACTAAGGGAAATTCTGGACTAAATCTCCTGCAGATCCATCCATAGAGTGTCAGTGTACTCTTTTGTACTTTAGGTGTGTGCCACATTCTTCTGCAATGGTCAGAGACTGTTCCCTTATCTCCCTTATCCTTTCTTTTCCACTGGGGTCCTTTGATAAGGCAATCATAATGCTTGTTGTACATAATCTGTGTGTCCACATTTCTTCTTCTTAATAAGGACTCCAGTCATACTGGATTATGGCTCACCCTCAAGACCTCACTGTAACCTAATCACCTCTTGAAACATCTTACTTTCAAATATGGTTACATTCTGAGGTACTTGGGGTTAGGACTTCAATATATGAATGTGGGGAGGACACAATTCAGACCATAACATCTTTGCAAGGTAGAACAGCTTCACAGAGACAGATTATGTACAAAATAAGGCAATTTTCTAGTACTGGTTTTATTCCATAATAAAAGGAAACCATGAGACCTATGTAATGTTTCTAACTCTTGGGTCTTCAGAGTTCCAATGAGTAAAATTGTGGAAGCTTTACTTGCTTCACAGAAGTGATGAAAGAAGCAATTAAAGCAACATGGATATGCTTTGAAACACTTGCATCCTTAAACCTAGAACAATGTGGGTTCTCTTCCTTTGCTCCTTTCCAAATTTTGCTGTTCTTCCCACTGCTTCCACAACATTGTAGTGATTTCTGGATAATATGGTAGGATAGCTTGATTATTAATGCTCTATTGTACATACCAGATAATATTTTATTTTTTCAGATTAAATTTTTTTTTATAAAAAATAGTAAAAGATTTGTTGATGATCTAAAGTCACTCTACTTTGGTGGCAGCTGATACATCTTAGAATTTGTTGTCAGCATTCAACTTTTTCTAGCAGCAGGACACAGTAATATTGGCAATAATAGCTAACATTTATTAAACAATTATGAACCAGGAACTAACCTGAGACCTTTACTTAGATTACATCACTTAATCCTTTCAACAACTGTATGAGGTAGATATAATTATTATCCATGTTTTAAACATGAGAAAATTGCAGACTTAGTGGTTAAGGAACTTGCTCAAAGTCACATAACTAGTAACTGTGGAACAAGGCTTTGAATGCTGGTGGTCTGAATCCATGCTCTTAACCACCACTTCATGTTGCAAGAATAAAAATTTGCCCGAAAATCAAAACCGTAAAGTAGTCCAGGCAGAAGGGAGAGAGTGAACAACAACAAGATACAGGTCAAGCATTGCTCTTTCCACCCCACGAGCATTATTATATCCTCAAAACCAGCACCTGGCATACTGCCTGGCCCAGAGTAGTTATTTAATAAGTACTTAGGAATTTAATGATTGAGAAGCTGAGAATTGTAGTGTGTAGGAACTGCAAGGAGATTGACATACCTAGAACTTAGACTGTCATGAGTTACATAGCGGGAAGTCAGATATGCTAATAATTGTATAAAGATTTCTGGATGAAATATTGTATGAAGCAAGTCCATTCATTCATTCATTCATTCACTCACGCTTTAAAAATTTATTGGCCATCTGCCTTATATGAAATATTTAGGAATCAGATACATAAATAATGGAGCTACAATCTTTGCCTTGCAGAGATACACTGCAAAAAAGAATTTACTATCATTCGGTGGCAAAGTTACATACATACATATGAATTAACAGATTTCATAACTGAAATGTGTTTTTTTTTGCCCAATCAGTAACAATATCTTGTCATGAGGAAAAGTATTGATGAAATTAAAGTGTATAATAGAAAGGAAATGCACAGTAATTAAAAACTAGTAATGTTTTCTGTGTATCCAAAATAATTCTCCAATTTCATATTTGGGGTTAGATATTAGATAAAAAGGAGTCCATCCTTGACAAAAATACAAAAGAGAACAAAATGGAATAAAACAAAGTGAAACTTATGTTAATAAAAGTGGAAACAAATTCTATTGTCACAAATATTCTGTTTTACTGGCTAATTATTCATTTGTTGTACATTACAGTGAATAAGCCATCACTGGTACTCTGCTGGCATTTAAACTTGTATTTATCAACATAGTACCTCCACCAAATGGTTGTCATAGAGATGGGTTTCCTTGGAAGCGGGTTCTGAGACAGAGGGTAGTGTATAGATTATTACTGAACACCATTGGATTAACCCTTGTGGAAGGGAATGATGAGAAGCAGAAACATGTAGAAGGGAAGGCCCAATGGCAGTATCCCCTGACTCTCAGGAGCTAGAGTGGCTCTGAAGAGTTATCGGTTCCAACTCTTCTGTAAGCCAAGGAGAGAGGCCTCAGAAGAAATCAAACCTGCTGATGGTTTGATTGGGTTGGGTTGAGAGGGCCAAGCCCAACTTTAGGATCAGTCGGTCATTAAGTGTGGCTACCTGGGAGGATTGGCTTTCTGCAACTGAGACAGTTGCCGAAGGGGTTGATGGCCAAAGGCGGTCTGTGAGCAGCACTCCCAGCAGCCAGGGTACAAGTCTGTCACTGAAGGGGCCACATTGCAGTTTCAGCCACAATGGCCTCTTAGATAGTAGACAGAGCATTTCAAGGAAAGGAACAGCCTCCTCCTCCACAACCCCATGCCCCCATTGCTAATACCATGACCCGTAGGCAACTTTGTTCTACTGTGCTTGTTTTATTTTTCTTAATGGTTACCTCCATAACACTAGATGATATATTTTTACCTCTGTTTCTTCAGTCATGCTCAGATTCCCCCTCCTGCTCCTGTGTGCATTCCTGTGTCCTCAGCACCTGGCCTAGTGCCTGGCATAGAGTGGTATTTTTTTTTTTTTTTAGTTTGTTTATTTTTAGTAATTTCTACACCCAACATGCGGCTTGAACTCAACAGACCCCAAGAGCAAGAGTCATATGCCCTTTTGACTGAGCCTGCTAGGAGCCCCACAGAGTAGGTGTTTAATATGCATCTATTGACACCTTCTCCGAAAAATGAGGATTTGGCTCACATTTTGTCTTCTTCCTTTCAAATATTTTAGTTTAATTATTTTAAATTCTTCTGTTGATCTTTTCTGCAATTCTAATGCTATGTTTACACTTGCATTTTTTGTGTGTATGCTCTCAATTTATCAACAGCATCTCCTGGCTTTCCACTCGCAAGACAAGGACTCCAATGTCCCTACCCTTTCTTTCACCTTTCCCCACTTCTGTCTTCCATGATCAGTCACCTATAGGTTTATTTTTATTTTGTTCAATGTGTTGACATTTATATTCTTTTTCTGAAACCACAACCATGTTATCTATGCTTTTCCTCTCCCACCTGACTTTCTGGATCAAACATAGTAACGGCTACAAACTTCTCAAATTAAATAAAACTTCAGAAAACTTTTGGCTGAAGACCACCATTTTGAAGATTTTGTCAACTGACGACTGTAATGGTTGCTGGCTGGGGCCTGGGGCCTGGACTCATCCCATATGTGTGTTTTATTTGGCCCATGTACTATTTTATACATCTGAGCTGACATTTAAAAGCTGGGTAATTTTGGGTTGACTCTAAAAGTGAGGAATCAGTAAGCAGCATTTATATTGTTGTTTATTGTTAACTAGTGTGCTGGGATGAGATTTCTATAGGAACAATGTTACTAAAATTGTATGGCTCTTAGAAGTGTTTCTAGCTTCTCTAGTTTTATATTATACTACCTAGTGTGAGGAGTTCTCCTTTTCCCAGATTTTTCTCCTCCTGAAGACCCTCTATCCTCCTGCTCTAGTCCGGACTGGATATTCTCTGGGTAGGCTACATTTGAGGGTGTTCTCTTATTCTTTGCTATTGTGGCAATAGGTATGGTTTCCTTTCAGGTCTCTGCTGCGATTGGTATCCTGACTGGGAGCTCCTGTTGGCTAAGGAATGGAGTGCCAGTGTTCACAAGTTCTTCTGGGGCATGAGTTTGGGGGATATGGTCTAGTTGCACCTTCTTCTAGGGAGTCTTACTTTTTGCACTGACTGGAAACCAAGAAACTATCTCTTCTCTGAGACTCCCCAGCGGCCAGGATTCTGGGAGCAAAGTTGGTTCTGCACATTAGATTAAAAAAACCTTCTTCCTGCTGTATTTTTAGCTATTTTCTGCTGGCCATTGAGGTGCTGGAGGTGCACCTCCACAGGAATATTCCAGGCTCTCATCTGCAGCTTTCTGGAGCTTGTTGGAATAAGCAGTAGTTCTTTCCCGATTCCCATTTTCTGATCTGTATGTTCACGAGCCCAATAGTTTTCATAGTTCTGCTTTTTGCAGAAGTAACAGCTGTTCTTATGTATCAGTCCTATCTGAAAGCTGATTGTACTTGCTACTCTATAACTTCCATTGATTTTATAATCACCAAATTTCTTTTATTTAATCCTCCCCCCCCCAAAAAAAAAGCTAATCCAGAATGATTTCTCTTTCCTGTACTGACTCTAGACAGACAGAACGAACAAGTGGGGAGTTGGGGATCAGGCTTTAGGCCCTGAGATGTGAGAATGAAGAGAATATTATTCTAGGGGGCTGGTATATGCACTAGCTTTTTTGATCATTTCTTTAGAAAGGAGCCATTTAGGATTGGGATAAGACTGGGGTAAGTGTCAGATGCCTGTATCCTGAGTTGGGATAGAGGAGAAGAATGAGGGGATATCTGCCCCAGTTGTTCTGTGTACATACCTTCACTTAATTTCACTGTTTTCAGACCCATATTCCCCCCCACACACACCCCTCCATTGCATCGGCTGCCTTTGGGGTTTCACCAGATAAAGGAAGTGACTCTGGCCCTATGGTCATTATATAGTGTATTCTCTCTCATGTTTTTTATCAAAAGGAAACGCTCCAGTATGCTTTCCATCTCCCAGAAATGTGTTAAATTTCTTGACCTACTGCTGATATCCCATACCCATATTCCTGATGATTATTTCCATACTTGTATTTCATTAGAATCTCTGGAGAAGATGCTTGTTCTCAGTCTGGATCTTTAGCCAGGGTCTTATCGAAATTACCTGGTTCACCAGTTTTAGAAGCAGAAGTTGAAACAAATGCATTCTCTCATAAAAGTGATATATTTGGCCATAAATATTATTAAGGACCTTTCCACACTTTCATAATACTTGTAAAGTTTTTTTTTTTTTTAAAGATTTTATTTATTTATTTGACACAGAGAGAGACAGCGAGAGCAGGAACACAAGCAGGGGGAGTGGGAGAGGGAGAAGCAGGCTTCCCGCCGAGCAGGGAGCCCGATGTGGGACTCGATCCCAGTACCCTGGGATCATGACCTGAGCCGAAGGCAGACGCTTAACGACTGAGCCACCCAGGCACCCAATACTTGTAAAGTTTTTCAAGCCTTTTTTTAAACTTACACCTTTTTTCCCATTAGAGAGAAAATGTCTTGAACATTTGAATGTTCTATTAGTGAAAGCCAAGCAAACATCATCAAACTCCATTTAAATCTATTCATCAAAACTGGAAAAGCATAAGAGTTTGAGTTAAAAGAAAACTTGCATGCAAATCTTAACATTGCTACTTCTAACTTTGGAATGTAGGTCATGTTACTTAATCTCTCTGAGCTTCAGGTTTTTGAATTTGTCAAAATGTGAATAAAAATATTTACTGTGCAGTAGTCAAGTGAGAACTAAATATTATGAGGTAGACAAATGAAGATGTGTGCCTACTGTGTATTATTTGTTCAACTAAGAAAAAAGAAAAATGATCTTCTTTCTTTGGATAATTGGAAAAAATACCACAGATGAGTTCCTTCACTGTTACCTCATGAACATAAAGATTTCAGTGAAACATAAGGAAACCCAAGTATATAGAAAGTTCTGCACAAAACTGTTAAGAGAACAGCGTTCATTGTTTCACTCCCTAAGTCAACATGATAATATATACAGAAGATAATATGGTTTAATATCTTTAAATTATGCTTAATAATAAAAACACTGGATTAAGGCTCAGGTATGTATTTCAGACCTCTTGTCTGGAATTTTAAAAAAGAATATTGTCAATAAAGCAAATGAAATATATTGAATCTCAAAGACATGCCTAGTTTATCTTCTGGTTCATTACACTGAACATTGATTTATTTTTTGCAGTTTCTGAAACCCTGTAAAAAATCCATAATTTTGGAGATAAAATGGAGGAAAGGATAGTATAGACTAATATCCTGGGCCTTCATCTAGGTGCTCTTTATAATTCCTCTCTGTGTGTTTTTAAAAATCTTTTTGATAATATGTAATAATATGTAACAACTTTGTATGGTAACAGATGGTAGCTAGATTTATCATGGGGATTTCATAATGTTTATAAATGTCAAATCACTATGTTGTACACTTGAAACTAATATAATATTGTATGTCAACTACACCTCAATAAAAAATAATGTGCAAAGTGAAAGAAAAATCTTTCTGAATATTTCTCTGTGGGAAAAGGGGCCCTGAAAGTCATCATCAACATATTGTTATTAGAGTGATTTAGAGATTATTTTTAGTTGGTCACCGTGACCTGGCCACTGAAATAAAATGTTGGCTTTCAGTATTATTAAGCTTTGTGTTTCTAAGCACAGTGAAATGTTCATTACTCCCAAAATATACCTTTGTTCCTCTGATTGGATTTTAGGATTAAATGAGCCAATGAGTATGAAATCCCAAGGTAACAACCTAGTGGGAGATTGCCTGCCCAGTGAAGAATAGTCCTTGTTTGTGATGGTGAGGAGAATTGGGACAAATACTAATTAGAGCCTAGTCAGGATGTGTTCCTTCTGAGATTGTTCCTTTTTTGATTTATGAGATATTTAAGACATGAATTAACTCCTTTGGCTTCTCCCTTTAAGTACACAAGCAATTTGAGAGAGCCAAAACAGGTAAATCATAGGCTAGAGGGACAATTGATCACAATATGCTTCTTGTTTTTTTCTGTTCAAGGGAAAGCACGTGATCCATGAAGAGAACTGTACAGATTTCAGAGAAAGAATATATGTTTCCTTCAAGAGATTAAGGAGCAAAATGATATTGGACTTCTCAGCAATGCTGGAAGCCAGAAGACTGTCTTGGAAATGTCCAGTGAAAATTATTTCCAAGCTAGAATTCTATACTATGAATCAGATGTAAAAGTGAAAATAGGACATTTCAGACATGCAAGATACGTAAAAAAAAAAATCTTACATGCATCCTTTTCTAGGAAACTACTGAAGTATGTGCTCTGCCCCAAGCAGGGAGTAAACTGAGGAAAAGAGAATATTTAGGATCCAGTAAATGGGGGACCTAAGTCAAGGAGAGGTGAAGGGAATCTCAGGATGGGAGAGAAGAAATATATGAGGAGGATAACTGCAGAGCAACTTGACCAGATGGAGCAAGTCAGAGGTGTCTGGCAGAGATGTCTCTGTGAAGATGGAATTGTTAGGATTCCTGATGTGTTTAGATATATTGACTGAAGATTTACATAGTTGAGGCATTGTTTAACGACTAAGGGTGATAAATACATAGATTATTAGGCCAAAAAATAATGTTTTGTGCAAGAAAGGAAAAATAGGTATAGTATACTATGTAGATCAGTCATGAATAGCATTTACCTAATTTGTAATAAAATAAATGCCACATGGCTCAAGAAATGGTGATATATGTTGAACTGTCAGATTTTGATTTCTTACTAGGTCAAACTTTACTACTAATGGTTTGCAAAGTGCTAAGCATATGTCCATCATCTTTGTATATAAAATAATGTTTTCATCAATAATTACTCGTCGGTTATTTTTCAAGATTTAAACATAATTTTTAGAGATACCAAGTTAATGACAAATTTTTCAAGAATCTGGGTTATAAAAAAAAAGAATCTGGGTTACATATTCAACCTGGAAATTATAATTACAAATATGGATATATAATAAATACTTCCTGGTAATTGAGAAAACCTATTTTAAGTGGCTAGTCAGAAATAAAAAAAAAAAAACAAAAACTAATGCCTGCTTCTATTATGTACCTTTATCAAAATGATTTTCTTTGAAAACAGTCAATCAATTTCCATTTTGCATATATATAAATGTGGTTCTTTGCTATATCAGATAAGATAAAAAATTGCAAATAATTTTCATTAAGGTACTAATTTAAGGAGGAAGTAGTATAATAGGATGCTCTACTGGCTAGTGAATTAAAGAATAGCAACTATTTTATATATATTTATAGTTTATATATATATAATAAATATATAATGTTTATAGTTTATATGGAAGCTAAAGGTTATAAAGTCTTATTTTTATGCCGAAAATCATCCAATCATTAAACACAATGTTGCTATAAGAAAGTTGTTTTTTCCCTTTATTTTCTAACTATATTTCTTTTGGCTACTCTATTTTTAAAATGTAGTGAATTAAAGCAATATAAAAAAGTGAGTTTAGAGTGTCAGAGTACCGTAATTCAGTTCTAAATCTAAGTGATTTGCCCACTGGCATTATAGGTAAAAGACTATTAGTTGGCTTCTTAAAAAAAGAACTTTTGTTTTTGAAATATGAAATGCTACATAGTTTTTTCAGGCAAATTTTAAGAGAAGATTTACTGGAGTATGTGCAAAAACAATAATTATATACCTAATGCTACTTGAACTAAAGTATCAAAGGAAAATGTGTGCATTTCCTTTAATTAAGGGTTCTTCCATGGTGAAATGTAGAGCTTTTTCAAAACAAAAGCAGTGGGAACATGGAAGAAAAGTAGTAGAAATAAACATTTCCAATGGTTATGTCTTAAGAAAATCCAAAGGCGATAATACATTTGGTGGAGGTTTGTGCATGTTTTTGTTTTGCCTTTTCATTTTTTGAATTTTTATTTATTTGTTTTTTTACTGTCCTACAGTAAAGAACAAATAGTAGCTCAGCATGAAGCAACAACTATATACCACGTCAGATATATTTCGGGTATTTGAAAGCTATAAATTTTCTCTCCTGTTGGCTAGTTTCAGCTTCATAACTGCCTTGCTGTGTGAAATTGGACAATCATTTAATTCTTGTTGACCTTATTCCTCCGTGTTATAAATGGCAATTATAAAACTCTGTAACATTTTAACTATGCATACACGGTGCTAGTCCATATAGAAATGCCCCTGTTGTTGATACTTCCTGCAGGTTGGCCTCAAGTGTTCAGTGAGTGACGTATAATCTAGCACTTTGCTTACAGACCCTCACTCGCACCTGTGGAGTTCTTATTAACATGCTACTGATTCTGCCCCTTAGGTTGCCTGATATTTAGACTCAGACAGAACCACCCTATCTGTGGTTACTGTTTGCCAGTATAGTCTATTAGTACCACTTTTACAAAATTTCTAGCAACAATGTTAATGAGATCAAGTGATTCATTGGTGGACTTTAAGCTCAAGGAAAAATACAAATTTTCTCTGTTGGCCACATTTAGGATATCCTCTTTAGTTCATCCTCTTTAGTTCATCACTCAGCAGGTGAACACCATCACATTATGTTCCTTTTGTCTTACATTAATATCTCTAAGGGATTTTGTAATTTTGTATCTATATCTGATACAGAAAATCACAGTGGCCTATGTATATATTATATGGAAATACATTATTTTCAGACGATTTTAAGTTACTGACATATAGAAGATACACAATACCAGCATGAATGACAGAACTACATTGTTCTTTTGCTTATGACCATTCGCTTAAGCAGTATTGTTTAACTACTGGGAAATGAATCATTTATATTAATATATATTGTATATAAATTATTATGGTAGAATTACAATTTTCCCATTGAATTAGTAACTCAGATTCATGAGAAAGTTTTCATGGGCTTGATTTTCTATAAAGTCATAGGTAGAGCCTGAGTTATTACTGAAACAAATGTTATTGTATACTTATGTAGCAAGTGGTAATATGCTCAGCACTTGGCAAGCCATTGGGAGTGAAATTTGAGCTATCAAGAAATCACAGTGTGACAGTTTGATGTATGTGTTTTTGTCCCCAAGGTCTTTCAGAGGTTGCAACTAATCAGGTAATTACCTTTTCCACAGAAAAGTAGAGATTGCCTTATAACAACTTTTAAGTGTCTAGAAACACTAGGAACATTTGGTTAATGTGTAAGCTATTACACATTATGAATGCTAAATTTTCATCATTTTACTAGTATAAGAAATATCAGACATGACTGTGGAATAGGAATATCCTAGCTTGTGTTAAAAAGATCTTTTTGGGGGGGGAATTCATGTGTAGCACCCCTAGAAAGAAGCAAGCACTGTGAAAATACTGTCTTTGGATACTCGGAGCATCAGACATCTACCTACTGTTTTCAGGTAGAGGGTCATCCAGATATATCAATAATAGGCTGTTATCTATCTTGGGACTTTATTAAGAGAACAAAAATAGTGTTGAGAGTGAATGTGTATGTAGGAATAAACACATGTAATCTTTAATATTCATTGATATATATGAAAACATATGCAACAAACTTTGAATATTATAGGGCACTTTCTGACATCAGTACCCATGTATCCTCTTAGCTTTTAAATATGATACTGCTATGGAGGTAACTTTATATTTTTTAACTTTATTTTTTTTAGGTGGCATTTCTCCTCGTGAAATTCTGTCTTTTCCTTCCCACTTATATGTGTCCCATATCATTCTTGTACTCCATTTTGATACTGTGATAGTCATTATTTATATTATTAATTGTCAAAAATTCTCATTTTTTATTAACAAGTATTCAAAATTGACTCCAAATACTGTAACTTAGGTAAATTCTATGGTGATTTTCCTTCCTGCTAATATGACCTAGAAAATGCTGGCTGCCTGGTTTATTAACCCCCTTGTTTGTTTATTAACCTCCTGACTGGCTTCTGTCAGGCCCTGCAGCTTTCATTTTATTTGAAATATATGCTCTTTTGTTAGCTCCTGACGGACAGATGTGACCAGGAAGATCCTTTTCTTGGGAAAAGCCCCTTTTAGGTTAGGATCTCAGCTGAGAAATAGGTAAAAAGGGCCATGTTGCTTCTGCAATAATACTATTAAAGCCCTTTATCCCTCTGCCCTAGCAAAAGTGTTTCAATAGTGTTACTGTTTAATATTTTACTTACTCCTTATTCAGTCTTCATTTATTACCTTGATTTAGGCAATGGTGAGAATAGAAAATGATTCTTTTTTTTTTTTATTCTTATGTTAATCCCCATACATTACATCATTAGTTTTAGATGAAGTGTTCCCTGATTCATTGTTTGTGCATAACACCCAGTGCTCCATGCAGAATATGCCCTCCTCAATACC
>NC_138380.1:67712798-67718589 GCF_054177405.1 Leptonychotes weddellii | reverse complement strand
CAGAGAGAGAGATAGCGAGAGCAGGAACACAAGCAGGGGGAGTGGGAGAGGGAGAAGCAGGCTTCCTGACGAGCAGGGAGCCCCATGTGGGACTCGATCCCAGGACCCCGGGATCATGACCTGAGCTGAAGGCAGACGCTTAACGACTGAGCCACCCAGGCGCCCCTAAGTCTGATCCATTTTTAGTTAATTTTTGTATGTGGTGTTAGGTAAGGGTCCAGTTTCATTATTTTGCATGTGGATTTCTAGTTTTTCCAGCACCATTTTTGAAAAGACTATCCTTTCTTCATTGAGTGGTCTTGGCAACTTTGATAAAAATCATTTGAACATATATGTGCTTTATTTATGGGCTCTCTATTCTATTTCATTAATGTATTTATCTGTCTTTATGCCACTACCACACTCTTGATTACTGTAGCCTTGTAGTAAGATTTAAAGTCAGGAAGTATGATTCACCCAGCTTTGTTTGTCTTTTCCAAAATTGTTTTGTCTATTCAGGATCCTTTGAGATTCCATATGAATTTTAGGATGGGTGTATTTCTGCAAAAGGTGTCATTGGGATTTTGATAGCAGTTGCACTGTATCTTTAGATTGCTTTAGGTAGTATGCACATCTTAACAATATTAAGTCTTCCAATCCATGAATATGAGATATGTTTTCATTTATTTATATCTTCTTTAATTTTTTAAATCAGTGTTTTCATTGTACAAGTCTTTCACCTTCTTGTTTAATTACTAAGCATTTTACTCTTTTTAATGCTATGTAAATGGAATTGTTTTTGTAATTTCCTTTTCTGATTTTTTATTGTTAGTGTATAGAAATGCAACTGATATTTGTGTGTTAACTTGTATCCTGCTACTTTGCTGAATTTATTTATTAGTTCTAATAGTTTTTGTTTATGTATGGAATTTTTAGGGTTTTCTGCAGATAAGATCATATCATCTGTGAATAGAGATAATTTTACCTCTTCCCTTCCAATTTGGATGCCTTTTATTTCTCTTTCTTGCCTAATTATTTGGGCTAGAACTTCCAGTGCTATGTTGAATAGAAGTGATAAAAGTGGGCATTCTTTCCTTGTTCCTGATATTAGAGGAAAAGCTCTCGGTCTTTTGCCATTTAGTATGATGTTTGCTGTGGATTTTAAGTATATTGCTTTTTATGTAGGAAAAGTTTCTTTTTCCTTTTAGTTTGTTGAGTGTTTTATCATGAAAGGGGATTGAATTTTGTCAAATTCTTTTTCTGCATCAGATGATTATGTGTTATTTTCCCTTCATTCTGTTAATGTGGTGTATTACAGTGATAGATTTTCATTTGTTGAACCATCCTTACATTCCAGAACACACTCCACTTGATCATTGTGTATAATCTTTTTAATATGAGGCTGAATTTGGTTTTCTCTAGTATGTTGGTGAGGATTTTCATATCCATGTTCAGAAGAGATATTGGTCTGCAGTTTTCTTGTATTGTCTTTGTCTGGCTTTGGCATCAGAGTAATGCTCATCATAGAATGAGTTAGAAAATATTCCCTCCTTTTCAGTTGTTGGAAAAAGTTTGAAAAGAACTAGTATTAATTTTTTTAAAGTTTGATAGAATTCACCAGTGCAGCTATTTGGCTGAGGGCTTTTCTTTGTCAGGAGATTTTTGATTACTAATTCAGGTCCTTATTAATTATAGGTCTATTCACATTTTCTAATTCCTCATGATTTAGTCTGGATAGGTTTTATATTCCTAGGAATTTGTCCATTTCATCAAGTTTATCCAATTTGTTGGCATATAGGTGTTCATAATACTCTCTTATAATTCTTTTCATTTCTGTAGAATCAATAAAAATGTACACTTTCAATTCTGATTTTAGTAATTTGAATCTTCTCTCTTCTTTTTCCCTTAGTCCATGTAGCTAAAAGTTTGTCAATTGTACTGATCTTTTTGGAAATAAAACTTTTGGTTTTGTTGATTTTCCCTATTTTTCTATTCTCTATTTTGTTTAATTCTGCTCTAGTTCTTATTATTTCCTTAATTATGATAGCTTTGGGTTTAGTTTGTTCTTCCTTACCTAGTCTTAAGTTGTAAAGGCAGACTGTTGATTTGAGATCTTGTTTTGTAATGTCTGCATTTTTTCATATTTTTTATTGAGATCAATTCACATACAACATTATATTACTTTTGGATATACAATGTAACAATTTGATATTTGTATATATTGTTAATTTTGCATTCTTCTACTTTACTGAATTTGTTCATTACTTATAATAGTTTTTTGTTGGACTTTAAAGTTTTCTATATATAGTATCGTGTCATCTGCAAATAGTGACAGTTTTAACTTTTTTCTTTCCAATTTGGATCCGTTTTTTTTTCTTTCTTTATCTTGTCTAATTACTTCTAACTGGAATTTCCAATACTGTGTTGAATAAAATTAGTGAGACTGGGCATCCTTGTCTTATTCCTAATCTTAGAGGAATAACATTCAGCTTTTCACCATTGAATATAATGTTAGCTGTGGGATTTTCATAGAGAGCCTTTATTATGTTGAGATATATTTCCTCGATATACACATTATTGAGAGTTTTTGTCATAAATGGATGTTGAATTTTATCAAATGCTTTTTCTGCATATATTGAGATAATCAATGATTTTTCTCCTTTTGTTAATGTGGTATATCACAATGATTGATTTGTGGATGTTGAGCCATTCTTGTATTCCAGGAATAAATCCCACTTGATCATGGTTTCTGATCCTTCTAATGTATTGTTGAAATCTGGTTGCTAATACTTTGTGTCTTCCCCAAAGTTGGGAATTTTTGCACCTATGTTTATCAGCATATTGGCCTATGATTTTTTTTTTTCTCATGTTGTCCTTGTTTGGTTTTGATATCAGCATAATGCTGACCTTGTAAAATCAGTTTGAAGTGTCCCTTCTTATGTTTTTTGGAAGAGTTTGAGAAGGATTGTTCTTCTCCTTCTTTGAAAGTTTGGTAGAACTCATCAGTGAAGCCATTTGGTCCTGGACTTTTGTTTGTTGGGGAGTTTTGATTTTCTTTTTAAAGATTTATTTATTTATTTTAGAGAGAGAGAGAAGAAGAAGAGGAGAGGGAGAGAAAGAAAATCTCAAGCAGACTCTGCGCTGAGTGTGAAGCCTACCTGGGGGCTCAGTCTCATGACCCTGAAATCATGACCTGAGCCAGAATTAAGAGTCAGATGCTTAACCAACTAACCCACCCAGGCGCCCCTAAAGATTTTGTTTTTAAGTAATCTCTATACCCAACTTGGGGCTTGAACTTACAACCCTGAGATCAAGAGATGCATGTTCTACTGACTGAGCTAGACAGGAGCCCCAAGGGAAATTTTTTTTTTCTTTCACAAGTGTGATTTTATTTTTTATATATATATTTTTTAAATTTTATTTTATTATGTTAATCACCATACATGACATCATTAGTTTTTGATGTAGTGTTCCATGATTCATTGCTTGTGTATAACACCCAGTGCTCCATTCAATACATGCAGTCTTTAATACCCATCACCAGTCTAACCTATCCCCCTACCCCCAACCCCAGAACCCTGCAGTTTGTTTCTCAGAGTCCATAGTCTCTCATGGTTCATCTCCCCCTCCAAAATCCCCCCCTTCATTTTTCCCTTCCTATTTTCTTCTCTCTCTCTTTTTTTTTTTTAACATATAATGTATTATTTGTTTCAGAGGTACAGGTCTGTGATTCATCAGTCTTACACAATTCACAGCGCTCACCATAGCACATACCCTCTCCAACGTCTATCGCACAGCTACCCCATCCCTCCCAACGCCCACCACTCCAGCAACACTCAGTTTGTTTCCTGAGATTAAGAATTCCTCATATCAGTGAGGTCATATGATACATGTCTTTTCTGATTGACTTATTTCACGTAGCATAATACCCTCTAGTTCCAACCACGTCATTGCAAATGGCAAGATTTCGTTTTTTTTTTTTTTTTTTTTTAATGGCTGCATAATATTCCATTGTGTATATATATACCACATCTTCTTTACCCATTCATCTGTCGATGCACATCTTGGCTCTTTCCATAGTTTGGCTATTGTGGACATTGCTGCTATAAGTGTTGGGGTGCATGTACCCCTTCAGCTCACTACATTTGTATCTTTGGGGTTAATACCCAGTAGTGCAATTGTTGGGTCATAGGCTAGCTCTGTTTTCAACTTTTTGAGGAAACTCCATACTATTTTCCAGACTGGCTGCACCAGCTTGCATTCCCACCAATAGTGTAGGAGGGTTCCCCTTTCTCCGCATCCCTGCCACATCTGTCGTTTCCTGACTTGTTAATTTTAGCCATTCTGACTGGTGTGAGGTGGTATCTCATTGAGGTTTTGATTTGGATTTCTCTGATGCTGAGTGATATTGAGCACTTTTTCATGTATCTGTTGGCCATTTGGATGTCTTCTTTGCAGAAATGTCTGTTCATGTCTTCTGCCCATTTCTTGATTGGATCATTTGTTCTTTGGGTGTTGAGTTTGATAAGTTCTTTATAGATTTTGGATACTAGCCCTTTATCTGATATGTCATTTGCAAATATCTTCTCCCATTCTGTCGATTGTCTTTTGGTTTTGTTGACTGTTTCTTTTACTTTGCAAAAGCTTTTTATCTTGATGAAATCTCAATAGCTCATTTTTGCCCTTGCTTCCCTTGCCTTTGGTGATGTTTCTAGGAAGAAGTTGCTGTGGCTGAGGTCAAAGAGGTTGCTGCCTGTGTTCTCCTCTAGGATTTTGATGGATTCCTGCCTCACATTGAGGTCTATCATCCATTTTGAGTTTATTTTTGTGTGTGGTGTAAGGAAATGGTCCAGTTTCATTCGCCTGCATGTGGCCGTCCAATTTTCCCAACATCATTTGTTGAAGAGACTGTCTTTTTTCCACTGGACATTCTTTCCTGCTTTGTCGAAGATTAGGTGATCATAGGGCTAGATGGCTTCCCAGGGGATTTCTACCACTTCCCAGGGGATTTCTACCCCTTCCCAGGAGATTTCTTCCCAGGGGATTTCTATTACAAAGCTGTAATCATCAAGACAGTCTTGATGCTAGAACTCATACAGGAATTCAGTAAAGTGGCAGGATATAAAGAATTATTATCCGCAATATATCCTCTCAATAGATGCAGAAAAAGCATTTGACAAAGTACGGCATCCTTTCTTGATCAAAACTCTTCAGAGTGTAGGGATAGAGGGTACATACTTCAATATCATAAAAGCCATGTATGGAAAACGCATAGCAAATATCATTCTCAATGGGGAAAAACTGAGAGCTTTTCCCCTAAGGTCAGGAACATGGCAGGGATGTCCATGTTCATCCTGTAACCTACAGTGTAACCTACAATGCTAGGTTGTAGCCATTCTGACTGGTGTGAGGTGGTATCTCATTGAGGTTTTGATTTGGATTTCTCTGATGCTGAGTGATGTTGAACACTTTTTCATGTATCTGTTGGCCATTTGGATGTCTTCTTTAGAAAAATGTCTGTTCATGTCTTCTGCCCATTTCTTGATTGGATTCAGTAAAGTGGCAGGATATAACAGAATAGGCAGCCCAGAAATGGACCATTTCTGGAACTTCCCCAAATTAGGGAAATTCTCTGCTATAATTTGCTCCACTATACCTTCTGCCCCTCCCTCTCTTTCTTCTTCTTCTGGGATCCCAATTATTCTAATAGTGTTTCGTCTTATGGTATCACTTATCTCTCGAATTCTGCCCTTGTGATCCAATAGTTTTCTATCTCTCTTTTTCTCAACTTCTTTATTCTCCATCATTTGGT
>NC_138380.1:67689505-67712698 GCF_054177405.1 Leptonychotes weddellii | reverse complement strand
TCTAGTTCTGACATCTTACTGATGTCAGTATTGATTAGGTCCCTGGCAGATGGTACTGTCTCTTGTTCTTTTTTTTTGAGGTGAGTTTTCCTTCTTGTCATTTTGTCCAGAGGAGAACAGATGAATGAGAAAACAAAATGGTAACAGGGTAACAACAACCCCAGAAAATTATACACTAAACAAATCAGAAGAGACCTTCCAGAAAGTGGTCGCTTTTCTGTTCAGAGAGTTGCTGCTATTCTTTTCTTCAATCTCCTGTTGAGTTCATAGTTGTTCAGAATGGTTTGATACCTATCTAGCTGAATTCCTGGGACCAGATGAAATTTAGATCTACTCCTCCACCATCCTGCTCCTCCCTCCCAGGGAAATTTTTCATTATTGGTTCCATCTTCTTAGGTCTTAAATCAGTCTGTTTAGATTTTCTATTTCTTCATGGTTTGGTCTTGGAAGTTTGTATTATGTACGAATTTTTCCATTTCTTCTAGGTTGTCCAGTTTGCTGGTGTATAACTGTTCATATCAGTTTTTTGTGATACTTTGTATTTCTATAGTATTAGTTGTAACAATTCCTCTTTCATTTCTGATTTGATTTGTTTATGTCCTCTCTCTTTTTCTCTTGGTGAATCTAACTAAAAGTTTGTTAATTTTGTTTATCTTTTAAAAACCAGCTCTTGGTTTTATTGGTCTTTTTTATTGTCTTTGTCATCTTTATTCCATTTATTTCTGCTCTGATTTTTGTTATTTCCTTACTTCTGCTAACTTTGGGCTTCATTGGTTCTTTTTTTTCTATTTCCTGAAGGTATAAAGGTAGGTTTTTGAGATTTTTTTGTTGTTGTTTCTTGAGATAGGCATTTATCTCTATAAACTTTCCTCTTAGAACTGCTTTTGATGTATCCCATGACTGTTGGTATGTTTTATTTTTATTCTCATTGTCTGAAGGTATTTTTTGATTTCTGGTTTGGATTTGTCAACCTTTTGATTGTTCAGTAGCATGTTGTTTAATCCCTACCTATTTTTGATTTTTTTCCATTTTCTTTTTTTAATTGATTTCTAGTTTCATACCTTCATGGTCAGAAAAGATGTTGATATGATTTCTTCTATCTGAAGTGAGTCTCTTGTAGGCAGCATATAGATGTATCTTATTATTTTTTTTAAATCTATTCAGCCACTCTGTGTCTTTTGATTGGAGAATTTAGTCCATTTACATTTAAAGTAATTTTTTATAGGTATGTACTTATTGCCATTTTGTTAATTGTTTTCTTCCTGTTCTGTATTTATTCTGTTTCTCTTTTTTCTTTTCCTCTTGCTCACTTCTTTTGTAGTTTGATGACTTTCTTTAGTGGTATGCTTAGATTCCTTTCTCATTATCTTTCGTGTAACTACTATAGGTTTTTTCTTTGTGGTTACCATTTGGTTTACGTATAACAACTTATATTTATGACATTTTATTTTAGTTGCTAACAGCTTAAGTTTGGACACATTCTAAAGCTCTACATTTTTACCCCTTCCCATGTTATGTTTTGGATATCACATTTTAGATAATTTTATCTTGTACATCCCTTAATTATTGTAGTTACAGTTAATTTTATCCCTTTTACCTTTAAACTTCATCCTGGCTTTGTAGGTGATTAATCCATTAACTTTACAATATATTTACCTTTACCAATGAGATTTATACTTTCATATGTTTTCTTGTTACTAATTAGCACCCTTTCTTGTCAGCCTGAGAAGTCCCTTTAGCATTTCTTATAGGACTGTTTATGAACTCCTTTAGCTTTTGTTTGTCTGGAAAACTTTCTCTGTCCTTCAAATCTGAATGATAACTTTGGTAGGTAGAAATATTCTTGGTTGGAAGTTTTTTTTTTCAGTACTTTGACTCTAACATGCCACTTTATTCTGGCCTGCAAAGTTCCTGCTGAAAAAAAATTTTTTTTTTAAAGATTTTATTTGTTTATTTGACAGAGAGAGACACAGCAAGAGAGGGAACACAAGCTGGGGGAGTGGGAGAGGGAGAATCAGGCTTCCTTCTAAGCAGGGAGCCTGATGTGTGGTTCGATCCCAGGACCCTGGGATCATGACCTGAGCTGAAGGCAGACACTTAAGAACTGAGCCACCCAGGCGCCCCTCTGCTGAAAAATTTGCTGTTAGTTTTATAGGGGTTCCCTTCTACAGAACAAATTGTTTTTTTCTCTTGTTGCTTTTAAGATTCTTTCCTTGTCTTTAAGTTTTGACATTTAATTATAGCGTGTCTTGGTGTGGGTCTCTTTGGGTTCATCTTTTTTGGACCTCTCTAGGCTTTCTGGATCCGGGTGTCTGTTTCCTTCCCCAACTTAGGGAAGTTTTTAGCCATTATTTCCTCAAATACATTTTCTTTCCTTTCTCTCTCTTTTCCTTTTGGGATTTCTATAATGTGAATGTTATTCCTCTTGATTACAAGTCCCTTAAACTATCGTCACTGTTTTCATTCTTTTTTGTTTTTGCTGCTCTGATTGGGTGAGCTCCTCTGCCTTGTCTTTGAGTTCACTGATCCTTTCTTCTGCCTCATCCAATCTGCTGTTGAATCCCTCTAGTGTGTTTTACAGTTCATTTGTTGTATTCAGCTTTGTGACTTCTGTTTGATAGTTTCTTATATTTTCCATCTCTTTGTTGAAGTTCCTACTATGTTCATCTGTTCTTCTTCTGAGTTTGGTGAGCATCTTTATGACCATATTTTGAACTCTTTAACAGGTAAATTACTTATCTCTGTTTTAAGTTTTTTTTTTTTCCTGACCTTTAATTTTTTTTCTTTCATTTGGAATGTATTCCTCTGTCTCATCATTTTGCTTGATTCTCTTTGGTTTCTATGTATTAGATGAAACACCCGTCTCTCTGAGTCTTGATGGGTTGGCCTTATTTAAGAGATGAAACTTACTGTTCAACCCTGCCCTAGATCTTGATTGTATTTCTAACCTCTTTGATTGTCTAGGCAGCTTATTTAATTTTTAATAGCTTCCAGTAATTGAGACTGTGCAAGGCCAGTCAGTATTCCAAAGTGGTAGATTTCTGTCAGCACCTCGGCTGATTGGAGGCCAAACCTGGCAGCAGCTTTTAAAGAATGAAAATATATTTAGTCCTCTGAGATCACAGTGTAAGCCCCACTGGACATCAGAGCCAGGCAATCTGGAGGTGTCCCCTGAACAGCAGTTGCAAAAATCAGAACTCCAGATGAGTTCATAAGCTTTTTTGTGGGAGATACTTGTAGCAAAGAGAGGCAAAGGGAAGCACAGTGATGGCATCCCCCAACCTATGGTCCCTTACAGTACTTTCATAACCCCTAATGTGTGCCATCTGTGAAGCCTGTCTATAGCTGAAGCTCTAGGATTATCAGGTAGGCGGTTTTTACAGAAAGGTTGAGATGTGTTTCAGTCTGCTGTCTGTGCAGTACCCTGGATTGGTACCCTGCCACAACTGTTTCTCATTGTTGCAATTCCATGGGCCCCAGGAACACGAGCTTTCTTGGCCACCAGATCCAAGTGATCAAGGGGTATCTCTTGGGTGGCAACTTCAAAAATTAAGGCACCAGATGTAAAGACTGGTGCACCAGACCCCTGTAAGAGGTCTCTTTCAAGAGATGCTGGTGTTCTGTAATGTAGTAGAGGGAAAAGGCAGAATAGGACCTGCCCTCTGAGGTCTCAGGAAGGGCTTACAATCAGTTCTTAAATGTATGTTTAATTAGAAGTGTGCCCCTCAGGTGGTAGCTATTATGATAAACTAATAAGGCCTCTTTTACATAAAGACTGAGCTTCTGGGTCTGTTGCTTTTTGCTCTGTCCTTAGGGTGATAGCTGTTCAAAAGTTCTTTTTCCATTGGCTACAATCCGGTGGGACCTGTGAGTGTAAGCCCTGCTGGGTACCAGAGCCAGGCAATGTAGATGTGTCTCCTGACAGCAGCCATAAACATCATGGCACCAGTTAAGGGTATAAGCTCCACTCTGGAAGATACCAGTGAGTTAGAATAAGGCTGAGGAAGACTAAAAATATGGTGTGGGCCAGCTTACATTCCCCGAGAGTACCTCTATAAGCCCCTGTAAGTGTGCCAAAGCAGAATTTCCCCCTTAGGCTGAAGCTTCTGCACAAGAAAATAGACCTTTTCCCAGAAAGATCCGGGGGTATTACGTTTCAGTCTGCTGTCTGTGCAATGCTTGGAACTGGTAGTCTGCCAAGAATTATCTCTGCAATTGTTATAGTCTCATGGGACCGAGGAACAGAGGTCCCTCCCTGGTCTTTGGAGCCAATTAAGAGGTATCCCCTGGATGGAAGCCATAGATACTGGGTAACCAGACATAAAACCTAGAAATTCAGACATTTGTAGACATTTGTAGAAGCTCCCCCCAGGAGATACCAGCACTCTAAGGTGTGACAGAGGGTGGGTGTGACAGTGGTACCCACTGGCTGGAGTGAGGCGGAAGGGGAATACAAAGATGACAGTGCCCCAAAAAATAAAAAGAAAGAGGTAAGAATAAATAAATAAATAAAAAGAAATAAAAGAAAAGGAAAAAAAGATGGCACCTGTTGGTTTTAGCAAGCTGCGAGCAAGAAGATGGCACCCACCAGCCTCTGTCCCTGGATAGAATCCCAGCAGGCCTCTGCGCCTCAGGCCAATGTTTTAATTAGCAAATGAGCCTTTCACATAAAGTCTGGGCAGTTTTCAAAGGGCTGCTTCTGTGTTGGGCCCTGGGGTGGCTGAATCTGTGGATGAGTCCTTCAAGAGCTATTTCTCAGTTCACCACAGCCCTACATTTCTCATGGGTGTGGGTTCCATTGGTCTTTAAAGGCAGTTGTTTTGGGGCTTGTCTCTCATATGCTGGTCTTATAAGTTGGGGTGCCTAATGTGGGGTATGAATCCATCAGTCCTCAGGGAGAAGCTCTAGGTTTTGTGTTCCCTCCCGATTGTGAGCTGCTGCACTGTGAGTGGGGTTTCTGGTGAGATTGTGTCTCAGCTTTTCCTACCCTCTTTGATGTGGTTTCCTTCTTATTTGTTTGATATAAAGGGGTTGCTTCACAAGCTTTTAGTTTAGTTTTTTTTTTTTTTTCCCCCAGCAGAAACTGTTGCATATATAGCTGTAGATTCTATGTGTCCGTGGGAAGAGGAACTTTCAGGATCTTCCTATATCACCATCTTGACCTGGAACTCTCTTAATGTCTGCATTTAAAGCTTTAAAATTCTCCCTTACACCATTTTCACTGCATCCCTTAAGTTTTGGTATATTATGTTTTCATTTTCATTTTTCTGTAAGTATTTTCTAATTTCTCTTGTGATTTCTTCTTTAATCCAGTGGTTGTTTAATAGTGTGCTATTTAATTTCTAAAATTTGTGAATTTTCCAGTTTTACTTTTGTTCTTGATTTCTAAATTCATCCCACTATAGTCAGAGGAGATAATTTCTATATTTATCTTTTAAAATCTATTGAGACTTACTTTGTGGCCTAACATATGGGCTGTCCTAGGAAATGTCCCATGTGTACTTGAGAAGAACATGTATGCTGTTGTTGTTTGGTAGAGTTCTCTATAGTCTATTAGATCTAGTTGGCTTATTGTATTTTTAAGTCCTCTGTTTCTTAACTTATGTCTGGTTGTTATATCCATTTGTGAGATTGAGTCATTGACATCTCCAAATATTCTCATAGAGCTTTCTATTTCTTCCTTCAGTTCTGTCAGTTTTTGCTTTATATATTTTTTTGGTCTGTTATTAGGTATGTAAATGTTTATAAATGTTATAACTTCTTGCTATATTGAACATTTAACTAGTATATAATGTCCTTCTTTGTCTCTTGTAAACTTTTTTGATTTAAAGTCTATTTTGTCTGATATTAGTATGACTACCTCTATTCCCCTTTGGTTATTATTTCCATGCAATACCATTTTCCATCCTTTTACTTTCAACCTATTTGTGTCTTTAAATGTAAAGTGATAGCATATAGTTGTATCATGATTTTATCCATTCTGCCAATCTTTATCTTTTGACTGGAGAGTGTAATCCATTTCATTTGAAATAATTACTGATAAGGAGAGATATATGTCATTTTTCTATTTGGCTTCTATATGCCTCATATTTTTGTTCCTCATTTCTTGTGTTACTGTCTTCTTGTGTGGTTAGATGATTTTTTTGTGGTGAATTGTTTAAATTCCTTTCTCATTTCCTTTTGTGTATATTCTATAGCTATTTTCTTTGTGATTATTATGGGAATTACAATTAACATCCTAAAGTTATAACTTTAATAACTTTATAAATTGAATTTATACCAGCTTGACTTCAATAACATACAAAACCTCTGTTCCTTTCTGGCTCTATCCCTACCCCTTTCAGTTGTTTATGTCACAAAATTATATCTTTATATATTGTGTGTCCCAAAACATAAACTAATAGTTCTTTTAAATGCATCAGTCTTTTAAATTATGTAGAAGACAACATGTGGAGTTACAAACCAAAGTTAACAATAATACTAGCTTTTAAAACTAGTAATTAAAAAAATATTTGTCTCTTAAATCATGTAGAAAACAAAAAATAGAGTTAGAAACCATTGTTATGATAATACTAGCTTTTATAATTGCCCACTTACTTACTTTTATTGAGATATTTATTTTTTCATATGGCTTTGAGTTACTGTCTAGTGTCCTTTCATGTCACCCTGCAAGACTTCCTTCAATATTTCTTGTAGGCCAGATCTATTGGTAATAGATTCCCTCAGCTTTTGTTTATCTGGGAATGTCTTAATGTCTCCCTCACTCTTGAAGGACAGTTTTTTTGGATATGGGATTCGTGGCTGACATTTTTTTTTTTCTTTTAGCAGTTTGTTTCGGCCTCCAAAGTTTCTGATGAGAAATCTGGTGATAAACTCATTAAAGATCCCATATATGTGCTCACTCTGGGTCCCACAAGCTGTTTGCTGGCTGCTTTAGGAAGTGTGTACCTTCCATGGGGCTAGGGGTGTGGAATGGGTACCTGCTATTGTGCGAATAACTAAAATTAATTCCAATTTAGTATTCAAGGCTTCCTTTGAAAGTTGCAACCTTCAATAGCCTCTAGAGTTCCTAAATAGTTATATTAGACAGATTCTGCCGGTATAAGTTTTGTCTAGTTGGAGAAACAAATTCCTGGTATTTCCTATCAACCATCTTCTCAGAATACTGTCCCATTTAGTTCTCTTTTATAGCTTTTTATTTTATCTCCAGGATTTATTTTCTTTTTTCCATTGTGATCATATTTCTTTTTTTTTTAAAGATTTTATTTATTTATTTGAGAGAGAGAGAATGAGAGAGAGAGAGAATGAGAGAGAGAGAGCACATGAGAGGGGGAGGATCAGAGGGAGAAGCAGACTCCCTGCCAAGCAGGGAGCCTGATGTGGGACTCGATCCAGGCACTCCAGGATCATGACCTGAGCCGAAGGCAGTTGCTTAACCAACTGAGCCACCCAGGTGCCCTGTGATCATATTTCTATTAAGTATAATTATAACAGCTATTTTCAAATCCTTTCTGATAATTTCAAGACCTGGTTCTTTTTTGGGTTGGGTCTCAGATGATTTTGTTTGTTCATTTTTGGATTCCTGATTCTTTATGAGTCAATTAATTTTTAATTATGCCCTGAGCATCATGAATTTCATGTTGTGGAATCTCTGGATTTTGTTATATTTCTTAGAGGTGTGTGGATGACTTGTTTTAGCAGGTAATTAATTTGGTTGGAGTCAAGTTGCAAACTCCGCCTCTTGACTGGCAGTTTAAATCTCAGTTATTTTGTATTTAGCCATACTTCTGTGAGTTTTTCCAGTGTATATGTAGTTCAGGAGATCAGCAAAACATATGGACAAGTATATGAGCAGAATCTGTGGCTCATATCTCTGGCTTTCTTGTTTCCTTGATTTCACCTTCACTTTTAAATATCTGTGGTTTCCCTGAACTTTTCTCTAATCTCCTAGTGTAAAAAGACTGTAGATTTTCTCTTGAAATTTTAGCCACTTTTACAGTGCCATCTCCAGTCTGCCCTCGGGATAAAAGCCACAATAAATGAAAATTTACTCCTTTCTGGGCCCTTCTGGTTCTGTAGAAACTTAGCCATTCTGGAAGCCTTATTTTATCATATGATCTAAAATTTTGTGGACTTTAAAAATATTTTAATACCATAGTTCAGAGTTTTATAATATCATTTCATTTTATATTCAAATGCTGAATATTTAATAATGATTAAATCTTTCTAAAGACTCCTTCAAACACTTTCCAAAACTGGATTTTTCCAAATTATATTCATAAACTAATAGAGTGATTTTAAAACTACCAAAAAGAATGTTTTTCACTTTGGGCATTTAAATTAACTAACTGGGGGCACCTGGGTGGCTCAGTTGGTTAAGCGACTGCCTTCGGCTCAGGTCATGATCCCGGAGTCCTGGGATCGAGTCCCGCATCGGGCTCCCTGCTCGGCAGGGAGTCTGCTTCTCCCTCTGACCCTCCCCCCTCTCATGCTCACTCTATCTCATTCTCTCTCTCAAATAAATAAATAAAATCTTAAAATAAATAAATAAATAAATAAATTAATTAATTAATTAACTAACTGTATGATTAACCTCTATTAAGATGCTAAATATTACAAAGCAAACTAAAAGTTTATGAAGCAGGTATATCAGTATTCAGAAGACTTCAATGGGAATTTTGTCTCTGTAAAGACCAAAGATTTGTGATCAATGTTGGTGGTGACCTTAGAAGAAAAATCAAGGGAATAAATTATTGTGTCAAAATTGCCTTTATAGGCAATGTTTTTGCTGTCTTAGGGCAATCTATGCTTCCCTTTCTTTTTATAATTGTATCAGTTTCTCATTGTTAAACAATTCCTCATCCCAAGCTACTCTATTATTTCTGGAATTTGTAGAAAGGTCAGTGAGTCTCAGGAGTTGTGATTACTTTTTCTAGCTGACATTTATTGATCTCATTACCTTCATGCTCATATTTCAAAAACTTTTTTCATTCTGTTACCATTTCAAAGATGACAGATATGCTGCAGTGCTCACTGTATTAGAACTGTGTGTAATTAAAATTTGTACTCTGTGTTTCATCACAGTCTTACTGTTAGAACCACAGTATGTATTGTTTATAAAGTAGATTGTTAGAACACATCATGTGCATAAAGTCAAGTCTGAATATATATTCTAACATATATTTTACTTATTTTCATAGAAATGAGTACTGTAAAATCTTTGGGCATAAACCTTTTGCTTGTACTGAATGGTTCACTTGACTCGATTGCCAGTGCTTAGTTTTAAATGACTGCTTTCAAAAAAGCTTGCGTTTTTGCATAAGCAGTTAGTTCTTATAAAAATCCTAAAGACAAAGATAATAAAGAGATGCATTCATGAATAAAGGTGATTAAATAAAATTAGACATAAGCAGAGTATAAATCTCCTCACTAAGATTGAATCATAATTAATCAGATTCATCAAAGAAATATATATATCTGTTTCCAAATATTTTTTTTTTTTTTAAAGATTTTATTTATTTGCGAGAGAGAGAATGAGAGACAGAGAACATGAGAGGGAGGAGGGTCAGAGGGAGAAGCAGACTCCCTGCCGAGCAGGGAGCCCGATGCAGGACTCGATCCTGGGACTCCAGGATCATGACCTGAGCCGAAGGCAGTCGCTTAACCAACTGAGCCACCCAGGCGCCCCTGTTTCCAAATATTTAACTCCACAGTTCTAGGCCAATTTTATTTGTCTACATTAAAAAAAAAAAACTTTAGGAGGATGGTAGAAATTATTTTGTATTGTTCTGTTTGTGTGGGGATAGGTGCAGGGATAGTCTTCTCTTGTCTTTTGTCTGCTTAAGCCACAATTGTACTTAGGAAACTTTCATTCCAATTTGCCAAGAGTATATTTAACAAGAAGTATTTAAGGATTCTATGAGAATCAAAAATAGACCCAGGCATTCAGCTGTCATAATGAATCAGAAATCTAATCTATGAACCATTTTCCAGAGGTTATGTTTTAGATTGATTAATTTACAAAGGGCCCTAATTTACAGAAACTAATAAATTATAGTTGATTGTTATGACCAAAATCACTATGGGATAAGTCTGCCAGTTTATGTATACGATTTTAGTCCCTTTTGCCACAGATTTGACTCCTTTTATTTCATTCCTCAGGGTTACAAATTTCTTTATTCTTCCTCCTAACATGAGGGATAAGGTCCAGAGAAGCATGATCTGTCTCTCACTGTCATTCCTGGGTTGGAAAGACCTGCTGAAACCTTAATTTATTTTTTTCTTTCTTTTTTTTTTATTATTATGTTATGTTAATCACCATACATTACATCATTAGTTTTTGATGTAGTGTTCCATGATTCATTGTTTGTGTATAACACCCAGTGCTCCATGCAATACGTGCCCTCTTTAATACCCATCACCAGGCTAACGCACCCCCCAACCACCTCCCCTCTAAACCCTCAGTTTGTTTTTCAGAGTCCATAGTCTCTCATGGTTCATCTCCCCCTCCAATTTCCCCCCCTTCATTCTTCCCCTCCTGCTATCTTCTTCCTTTTTTTTTTTTTTTTTTTTTTAACATATAATGTAGTATTTGGTTCAGAGGTACAGGTCTGTGATTCAACAATCTTACACAATTCACAGCACTCACCATAGCACATACCCTCCCCAGTGTCTATCACCCAGCCACTGCATCCCTCCCACCCCCCACCACTCCAGCAACCCTCAGACACATGAAAAAGTGCTCAGTATCTCTCGGCATCAGGGAAATCCAAATCAAAACTTCAATGAGATATCAGCTCACACCAGTAAGAATGGCTAAAATTAACAAGTCAGGAAATGACAGAAGTTGGCAGGGATGTGGAGGAAGGGGAACCCTCCTACACTGTTGGTGGGAATGCAAGCTGATGCAGCCACTCTGGAAAACAGTATGGAGGTTCCTCAAAAAGTTGAAAATAGAGCTACCCTATGACCCAGCAATTGCACTACTGGGTATTTACCCCAAAGATACAAATGTAGGGATCCGAAGGGGTACATGCACCCCAATGTTTATAGCAGCAATGTCCACAATAGCCAAACTGTGGAAAGAATCAAGATGTCCATCGACAGATGAATGGATAAAGAAGAGGTGGTATATATATACAATGGAATATTATGCAGCCATCAAAAGGAATGAACTCTTGCCATTTGCAACGACGTGGATGGAACTGGAGGGTGTTATGCTGAGCAAAATAAGTCAATCAGAGAAAGACATGTATCATATGACCTCACTGATATGAGGAATTCTTAATCTCAGGAAACAAACTGAAACCCTTAATTTAAAATTTTATCCATGTTTCTGAAATTTGCAATATCTTACTTTAATCTGTTTTAATGACATCCATCTCTTCAGCTATTGGTCAGAGACTAGAGTTCTTGTTATTGCAGGAAACTTTCTCTATGGATATTGTTATGGCTAAAGGTGATTATTTGAAATTAAATCAACACATTTACTGAATAGTACCATAGGTTAGATACCATGTTATCTGTAGTGGAAGATATGAGGAAGGTACTGGTACTAAGTACTGAGTTAGTCAGTTATAAATAGTATTTTGTTTATTCCCACCAATCCTGAAAGTGGTATTAATCCTATTTTATTGCTGATGAAACAGGCTCTTGATTAGAAAGTAGTACAGAAAATTATTACATACCAGGAATGGCCGAATCCAATATCCCTTGCTCTATGGTAATGCCTTCAAACTTTTTTGCTCTATTCTCTTTACTGAACTGTGAAAAATATACTTCTCATCATGCATGTTTAAGCTGATGGATAATTTTTTTTGAAGCTAAAATTTTTAATCAAAATTTTAAGTAGTCAGTAATTTGATATACCGCAAATATTTTCATTGAACAATTAATAGCCAGATAACTCTCTTAAAAATGTCCAATTGAACCTAAATAACACAGTGATTTGATGATCACAATCATGTATTTTTTAAAAAGTACTTAGACATTCTTGTTATGTTTAGGAATTTTACATAATACATTTTTTATCCTAGATCTCTGAGTTTTATTATACAACTTTCATAAAATTTTATCTTAATGTAATATTTTTTATATTTGATATCTTTTATTGATCATCCTATTATAGTTCTCTACAACAAATATGTGTATATAATTCAAATTAATTTTTTAAATTTCCTATAAAAAGGCTCTAAGTACTAAGGCATGTCTTCATAATTAATTTGTCAATGAAGTTTTTATTCTTATGTGATCAGAACAATATAAACATGTTAAGAGGCTGATAAATAATTATTAAATATGGCAAAATTGATCAGTCTTACATTTTTAAATGAGAGAGTAAACTTTTAATCTATCTCTGGATGAATAATAAGAATTGTTAGAGAATCAGAGTTCAGTCAAGTCTGTTGGCTTTTGTTTTTATGAATGTAAAATCCTTTCCACATTTTTAACTGCATGGGAGTGGGAGTATTAATATTATTCAATTTGCCTGAAGTTTTTATAGAAATATGCCAAAAGTCACAAAAATTATTTTTAGTAATATAGTTATTGATTTTATTGGGTATTCCATCAATTTTGTTGAAAACAAAGAATTTAAATCCAACTGACTTGCAAAACAAGGGGTTAAAACAGTCACTAAAGTCCTTCACTTTGTCAACATCCACACCAGTGTTTCACTCAAACTGACTCTTCACTTGATGCCTGGGATACTTTTACTGGCTAGGGACACACTGCATAGCAAGTTTCTAGATAATGAGAGAGAATAATTTCCTGTGTGAAGTAGGACAAAGGGTTATGAAAGGGGAGTTGGCAGTGAAGAATCAGCAAAATCTATTCTTTCTCAGTTAAGTATTAGAAAAGAAGCCACACAGAAGTTAAGGGTCTAAAAAGCAGCATTGTCCTTTGGAAACTTTAACCCTTTGGAAAGTTTTTTTTTTTTTTTTAAAGATTTTATTTATTTATTTGAGACAGAGAGAATGAGAGAGACAGAGAGCACATGAGAGGGGGGAGGGTCAGAGGGAGAAGCAGGCTCCCTGCCGAGCAGGGAGCCCGATGCGGGACTCGATCGATCATGACCTGAGCTGAAGGCAGTCGCTTAACCAACTGAGCCACCCAGGCGCCCCTGGAAAGTCTTTGTGTACCTTCTGGTGTATTTTTACCCAACCTAGTGTGGAGATCACAGCTCCATGCCACACTGTGGACTTTGCAGTCCAGTTAAAACGAGTTAACAGGTGAGGTATTTAGTTTCAGGACAAGAATACATATTTTAATAAAAGTAGGTTAAGTCCAAAATAAACCAAATGTCACAATACCATTTCATATTAATAGTAATCACACTGTATATATTTTTCATTCAATATTTTGTCAGTAATGTTCATCCAAACACTGACATAGCTGTATGATAGCCAGGATAAAGTATACAATTAAGTCAAAGAAATGTAAGGTTCTGAATATAGTTTAAACACTCAAGTTTTTCAATATATTTTAACCAGATATGGGGAAAAGAGCAAGAAGTTGGTGTCCCTTCAGGCTCTCACCCCAAGGTTGCCCTTAAACAAAGGCCATAACTGAAATTAAGCAAAAATTATCAGCAGTAATCCTTACCCATGCTGCTTCTCATCTGTTCTTGCTGCCGCCAACCTCCATGATCCCTTAAGCACACAAACTTTATGAACCTTGTCTGAGCTTGACAAAGATGTATTGAAAACTCTCACAAACATCTTTCTGTCAAATTCATCTTGTACTTCTCATGTTTCATTTTGGTATTTTATGTAGCAAACATGTTGAATTATATGGCTGTTATAGCTATTATGGGAGATTATAACCCTTTGGTCAATATAAATAATCCTATTGCCTCTGCAATTTTTTTTCAGTCTACTCTGTTAATGTTGGCACTTTTGTTTTTTTATTATTTCTTTAATTTGGGAAACTTATTTTTTTATATTTTTAACATTTCTATAGCATTTTGTTTTAGATTTATTTCTTCAAGGCAAAATATATTTAATTTTTTTCTTTTCTTTTTTTAATTTAAATTCAATTAGCCAACATATTAGTTTCAGATGTAGTGTTCAATAATTCATTAGTTGTATAGAACACCCAACACTCATCACATCAGGTGCCCTCCTTATTTCTTTAAACTGAATCAGAGAAATTAGTTTATTTTTCTGATTGAATTTGAATGAATTATATGATGCCTGTTGTCTTAGTTTTCTATTTCAATATGGCAAACATAATGACTTCAAATAATACCAATATATAATCTTATAATTCTGTAGGTCATAAATCCAAGCACAGAGAGCCTAGGTTCTCAGCTGACTGTGTTTTCATCTGAAGCTCAGAATCTGCCTCCAAGATGTTTCAAGTTGTTGGCAGAATTCAGTTCCTTGATAGAAACCCACTGGAAGGTCACTCTCATACTCTCAGGCTCATGCCTTGCAACCCTCTCCATCTTCAAAGCCACAATGGAAAACTTCCTGCACATCAAGTTTGTGTTCCAGAATTTGAATCTCTTTTCCAGCAAGAGGGCTCACCTGACTTATGCTCACTTATGCTCAGGCCTATTGAGAATCATCTCTCTTCCTTAAGGTCAACTGTGCAAAGTAGTGTTACCCAGTCATGGGAGTGACTATCCCATTGTATTTACAAAGCCTGCCTACCCTGAAGAGAGAGGGTTCTGCAGAAGTGTACACCCAGGGGCAGGAATCTTGGCACTATATTAGAATTGTGCCTACCATACTTGTTTTTACTTTTGTAATCTTATATTATAACTTATCTGGGCTTTTTAACTTTTTTTCCCTAAAGAATTTTTAAAAGAGTTTTTTAGAGCAGTTAGGGATTTGCAGCAAACTTGAGAGGAAGGTACAGCGACTTCTCATAAAACCCCTGCCCCCACACATGCATGGCCTCCCTTATTACAACATCACTCCTCGGGGTGGTACTTTTTGTTTGTTTGTTTTACCAAGGATGAACCTAAGGAATTTTACTTTGTAAAGAAACCTGAAATTATGGAAATTGTTTGGAAAATGACTAAGAGTGTGGTGGTGAAGGGCATAGTTCTGAAGGCACCACTTAGGTGGAAATCACAGCTCCTGTTCTATGTGATTTGGGGCAAGTTACTTCTCTCTGCATGTGTCTCATCTGTAAAATGGAAATAATATTACCTATTCCCCAGGGCAGTTTTAATGATTAAGTGATTTAATATGCATAAGGAACACGATGTCCAGGAGAATAGCATTCAGTAAGTGTTAGCTATTAGTATTTCTCTTTCACTGTTACATAAAAGATATTTCTTCTGTTTAAAATTTTCTTGATTTTGATCATACATTGAAACTATGTTTCTCCAGTCATATGTAACCTCTGATTCCATATAATATCTAATGATGGATTTAGCAAGCATTTACTATTATGCGTGGTCTAGTCTTTATTAATATTCTATTTTATATCCGACCCCTATGATAAATTAACAGAAAATTGAAGAAAGTGAGGAAGTCTGCATTGTTGATCTACATGGAAAGGAGATTCACAAGCAAGGGAACACAAGCTCTTAGGATGAGTGAGGGCCAGGTATGTTCCAGAAAATAGAAGCGAACAAGGTGGAGAATGGTAAGAGATGAGATCAGAGAGAGATCTTGTTGGACTAGATCACACAGGGCCTTGTAAACCATGGCAAGGACTTTGGCTTTTACTCCAAGGAAGCTGGAAAGCCAAGGGATATTCTTAAGGAGAGACATGTCATGATCTGTCTATGGCTACTGTGTGAAGAACAGACTGCCTGGAAACAAAGGTGGAAGGAGAGAGTCCATATAGTTGAAGTGAATGACAAGAGTGGTTTCAACTAGAGTTGTAGCCATGGTGATAATTAGAATTACATAATCCAGAATTATTAGATATGGATATATTTTGAAGAAAAAGTTGAGACTCTTTGTTGTTGGTTATATGTAGTTATAAAGAAAAGAGAAAACTCAATTTTGCCTTCAGTGTTTTGATTAGAGCACCTGGGAACAATGGAATTGCCATTTTCAGTGATGTGGAACCATAAGAGGGAAAGATACAGGGAAGGTCAAAACTCAGTTTTAAAATATATCAAAGATACCTCTTAGTTTAAATGTGGCTGGAGATGTTAAATAAGCAGCTTGAATATATTAATTCAGAGTTTAGGAGTGTGGTTTGGCTTTGAGATATAAGTGAGGAATCTTTCAGGAGGCTAAGAGTATTTGAAGTCATGAGTTTGTATGAAAACATTTAGGGGTTGGATGTAGATCAACATGCCAAGATTACAAGGGCGGAGCCCTGGGCATGGTAACATTGCATACAGTGATACAAGAGGGAGAGAAAGAATGATTGCAGAAGTTATTTCTTTGAGTAGACAACAGTAGATGGCCTCCAGTGAATGAGTGCAACACCTGAGTTTAGATAAGAGCATGGACAGTTCACTCATTCTAACAAGGGAGAAGGCAGAGTATACTATCTGGGTGTAAGAGTTTTGCCTGAGTTGGTATAATATGGACAGAGAACTTTTTTTCTAGTATAAAATATTATCTTTTTATGCATAATAATTAGGAAAATAATAGGCCCCTATTTTTTGACAGGGACAGGGAGGAAATAGAAAGAGAGATAAAGCTTCCTCTTTAAGTGGAGAGGGATGGGCCGTGGCTAGAAGCTAAGGGGGAGGGCCACAAGGAAGAAACCAGGATGAGGGGTGTACCACTGCCAAAAAGTAGGAAGGCTGAGTGCACATATCTTGTTTAGGCAGTACTTTAAAACTTAAAAACAGCTCAACATTCTCCCCCTAAAAGTCAAACATCTAAAAGGGTTTCAAGATCATCATATATTTGTTTAAGGTTGTCATTTCATAACAAACAGACAGTAAACTATACACCTATGAAATTAGATTAGAAATTTTATATTTTATTATTAAATATTATGGATGATCATGTATGAATCTACCCCGTCCTCATTTGTAAGTCAAAGAAAAGAAGTATGGCTTCCTGAAGAGGACATATGTCTTTGGAAATATCATACCCATATTAGAGTGGAATTATTAACACTACACGCCAAACAAAAATATTGATTACTATTTCTTATTGATAAGAATACAAATAATTTATTGAGAAGCCTGTGAAAGATTTTAAGTGTAACAAGACAGAAATGTCCAAACACATTTAACCAATGAGGCTAAATAATCAATCTTAACAAGACTAATCCAAGTTAACAAGCTGTGCAATTTTAACATATTCTGCTTGAATATATTAAACTTTATTTATGCGTTGGTAAGACTGTCTTTGTGGACATTCCCTTTAACTGAACCCAAATTACACAGCATTATATACTGAAGAGCATTTTCAGAGGAAAAAATTTTTAAAAATGCTTGATAATTTATGAAAAGAAATACAATTTGAAATAAAATGAGATCACATTTGAGTTAAAAATTGGCAAAAATTACAAAGACTGATTTTATTCTGTATTGGAGAGAGTATGGATTTATTCATAGTACTCAATTATTCTTGGATAGAGTTTAAATTGACACAATTTTTGAAGAGCAATGTGACAATATATGTTAAAATTTTAAATGTGTCATGAACTTACTTGCTAGGAATTTATTCAGACAAAACTCTCTCACAAGTGTGCAAAGATGAGTGTTCAAATATATGCAGTGAAGCATTATTTGTACCAGGGAACATTGGAAATAGCTTAAATATGTATCAATATAGGCTTTATTAAGTTATGATGCATCCTATTACCTCGAGACAACAGTTAAAGAACATTTATTAATTCAGAAAGAAGTCCAACATATGCAGTTGTATTTTCCATTTAAGATACAGAAGAACATTGGGTATGCTGGCGCAGACTGCCTTGAGAGCAGGCAACATGGGCAGTAAAAATGATAGGGAATTTTCAGTGCAAGAGTAAAATCAACTAAGAAACTCTGACCTATAGGGAACAAACAAAGGGTTGCTGGAGGGGAGGTGGGTGAGGGGATGGGGTAACTGGGTGATGAACATTAAGGAGGGCATGTGATGTAATGAGCACTTGGTATTAAATGCAAATGATGAATCACTGACCTCTACCTCTGAAACTAATAATATGGTATATGCTAATTAATTGAATTTAAATAAAATAAATTAAAAAAATAAAATCAACTGAAAGTCAGTCTGCTTTTTATTATTACCATGAGCTGGCAGTTTAAACAGTATCAGTCAAAAAATACGCTTCCCCTTCGAGGAAGGTTAGTCCCTTTGTACACTATGACCCCTGCTGTTGATGAACTACTGCAGAAGGTGAGAGGAATGAAACGTAAGAAGGGGGAGGGCAGGAAGAGGAAGAGAGAATATGAACAAGTAGTAAATTTGGGAGTGGCTGCATGTGTTTCAAATGTGGAATCTTAATGTAAGGTTTTGCTCTATTTTGAAGAGTCTTATATGCCATATTATGGGTTTGGCAAACAGTGATCTATGGGCCAAATCTGGACTGTTGATTGCCTTTGAAAATAAAGTTTTATTGGAAACATGGCTACAGTCAATCTTTTATGCATGGCTATGGCTGTTTTCACCCGACAAGGACAGAATTGAGTAGTTGTAACAGAAGCTGTAAGACGCAAAATCCTAAAATATTAACTATCTAATCATTTATAGAAAAAGTTTATGGGTTTCCGCTATCTGCTATAAGCAATGGAATATTTTAATTATATTTGAGAACAACTATTTCCTATTGGGTTGAATTACCTTACTCAATTGTTGAATTATACTTTAACGGCTATTTTGGTCACTAGCATTTTCTATCATATTTAATGAAAGTCATTGATTAATTCCAAGTTTTCGTATTTTAGCATTTTTGAGTGACTTAAAAGCAATCTGTGGGAAAGTTAGCAGCCTTTCAACTAAACAATTGAGACTTTTCTATTCAGTAAGTTGTCCTTGTTTACAAAGCCATGTTTGAGTGCTTGGGGCTTTCATCTCCTGATTCTTTAGAAGTAATATAAAATGTAAAAGTAAAATAAAAAGTAATTTACTGCTGCCCCTTTCCATAAATATACATAGAATTCATGGTGACCAGGGTGCTTACTAGTTTTGGAGAGTGTCTTACCTGTCCCTGCAATACAGTGCTCATTAAGTTCTAGAAACAGAGCTACCATGTTTACTAAAAAAATACATGACTAATTTAAATTACAGGATCTTCCTGAAATCCCAAGTGATTTACAGAAGACCACATTTGTAACACATAGTTTAGGTTGTGCAGTTGCTTTAAAAGTCTATTATTTTTTATGAACTGCTCCCCCTCCCGCCTCAATGTTTCAAAGGTATCTCACAACGTATTTCTTAACAGAAAGTCTATCAGAAAGAGGCATTTGTAAACTTTAATTACTTTAATTGGGTATTTTCTTCTGATCTCACATTGAAGTGTTTGTTGAATAGACCGATAGGAAACCAAAGCTCCCTGAGTACAAAGAAAAGGAGATTGTTGTTGCATGGTAGCATCATCTTCGCAGAGAAGACCAAGCCTCTGGAGTTTTACCAAACCTGCCTCAGAGTTAGGCTTGTTGAATCCCAATCTACTTTATTCATTAGAGATGCATTTTATTATTTGATTTTAAAAATGGTATATTACAGAACTGGTCATTTTATTTCCCTTTAAAATGATCGTCTTCTTCTAATTCATTTATTTTACCACTAACTATTAAGCATTTAGCATGCACGAGGCTCATTTCTAACCACAGAGGAATAGTAAACTAGACTAAATCTTTGTCTCCAGAGAAGCTTATGTTCTACATTCAAATGTAGATGTTCTTGTTAGTTTTCTCCCTCCCTCCCTCCCTTCCTTCCTCCCCTGTTCATATCTTCAAATATTACAATGTCTAAGCTAACCCTTTTACTAGGGGATTCTGAGGAAAATGGCAGCCTGAATGTTTTTCAATTCTCCACCTCTCAATTGTTTCTTTGTTTTTTCTTTTTTTAAAGATTTGATTTATTTGACAGAGAGAGAGACAGCGAGAGAGGGTACACAAGCAGGGGGAGTGGGAGAGGGAAAGGGAGAAGCATGCTTCCCACTGAGCAGGGAGCCCAATGCGGGGCTTGATCCCAGGACACTGGGATCATGACCTGAGCCAAAGGCAGATGCTTAACAACTGAGCCACCCAGGCGCCCCTCAATTGTTTCTTTGTTGAAGGAGACAGCAAGGATGCTCTGCCACTGGGAGGGGCTCAGCCTTATAGACCAGCGAATTAATTCCCCAGAGGGAAGGTAGAGCCTACCTACCTGTGCAGAGTTCTGGGAGAGTTGGTTGTGTCTTGCCGACCTTTAGGACTTGCAGAAAACTTGAACGTGAGAGAGAACTGCCTCTTAAGCTTAAGAACATCTGGACAGATGCTCAGTAGTTGATATCTGTCTGTAGTTTTGTTGTACACACCTTTTTAGTATTGTTTCAAAATTAAATACCCCAGTAGAAGATGTATGGAGAAGAAAGAAATAAGAATAGCAACACCATGGGATAAGGTAGATAGTCTTATGAAAAGGCAAGCACATATATATAAAATATGTGCTTCAAAGAGTACATGTAAAGAAATAAACTAGCACATGCAAGGTGTTGTTGAGAGGAGCTATCTGTAGAGTAATCAGGCATATATATGATTTGAGAAGGCACACTGGAAAAAAACTGAATGTGAATGAGATTTAGAGAGATTGGTTTAATGAGGAATTGTGTTTAGCTGAACAGACCTTAAAAAGATAATAATTTTAATGGAGCTATACTAAATTTCATGAAAAAAGTTTGTTTGATACATGTATCTCAAACTTGGACAAAATTGTGGTGTCAGCATTTACCAGAAACTTTCCTTCTTTAGACTCAGAATTAAAATAATTTCAACATATTTTCTTCATTTAAAATTTTTGATTCAAATTATGTTCTTCATACTTTTTATAATACAAATCCATGGGAACAGATTTAACTCTTATAAACCACATATGCATATATGTAATGGTGATTTCACATAGAGTCTAAACAAATTCGTATTTTCTTGTACACTCACAAAACAAGGAGAATTGATCATTGTCTTGGAAATGTCCACCAAATAATAGAATTTACTCTGGGGACTTTAGAAATAGGTCAATCTAATGAAAAAGAAAAGACACATTGAAATGCAGAACATGTTCTTCTTGAAAAGATTGATGTATTAAATATTTATACAAACACATTAAATTGGCAAGTGTATGAAAACATTATTACATATTTATCACCTTCACATCTCATCATTTTGAAAAGAACTTCTTTCCTATAAAACTAAAATGGATGACTGTAAGTTTTCCAAAGTCACTTTTTTCAAACTTCATAATGTAGAATAGTTTGTTTTTCAGAGTTTATATTAATTCTCATAAATAACAAAATTAATGCTGAAACTAGAAAAGACTAATAATTTATTCAAGATAGGAGCAGTCAAGTTCTGTTTCATCATTAGCCTTTCTCCACAAACCTGAGCTGGAGCCTCCTAATATGAAAGATGCTCCCTAAGAGTGAATATTCACTGTGAGAAATAAATGAGCTCTTTTAGGTCACAGAGTCATTTAGCCAGCAACTGGTTCTGTGGCAAAAGCCAAATGTCATAAGGGAATTAATGCATTTCTAAAGTACCTAACTTCTCCTAGAGGGTAATAAATCCTGATGGAGTCCAAAATTTTATGGTCTTTGGAAAGTGTTATTTAAATTAAAATTTAAATTGACTACACTTCTCATTAAAAGCCAGAAAGTTGAAATGATTTTATATAGGATCTAAAAGTATTCCTGTTTAATATAAACTGCCTTATTATGATGATACGGTGTTCTGTGTTCAAAGCTCTCTTTCTGCCTCTTCACTCCTACTTTTTATTCCTGCTGAGCTCCTTTCTCTGTCTCTTATGACCTTCCCTTACCTCATTGTTGTTTTGATTTTTACAACACTTCTATTTACTATTTCACTCCTGAATCATACTACCTTTTCATCTCTCCGCCCATCTCCAGAAGCTTCTGTTACTTTTCTGTTCTCTTCTGCTTGCCTCTCTTTCGTTTTTCATCTTTTCCTCCCCTCTTTGATGTTTCAAAGACCAGGATTTTAATTCATTACTCTTCCTCGTGTGGAGTCCTCACAATCTCTCTGTGCTTTGATTGTTTGTTCACGGTATCAGTCCTGCAGTGGGGTACCACATCGTTGGTGTTGACTCTATTGAACTGAACTTGACTCTTCCTACCATACACCATAGTAAGAAAAATCCCAAACATAACATGGGAAGAGATGGAGGGGGAAGAGAGGGAAAGAGAAGGTCAGAGCTGGGGCCACAAGTGGTTGGTTTTGAAAGAAACTTGGAATTTAACTCTGGCTGAAATTGACCTTGACCTCGCCTTCTGTGTGTGGCTGTTCTGTACTCCTGCTGCCCTGAGCAGTTCTGCGGTCATGTCTACTTGACTGTCTAAATACACTCCCCGGATCTGGTGCCTTGCTATGGAAGGTCCCCTGCCTCCTCCAGGGCCCTGCAGGTTGTCGGGTTTTTGTTTCCCTGCTCACTACTCATTACTGTCCCTATGCTGCTGCTAAATTCTGGGGTCCTTCTTTGTTTCTCCCCTTCCCTGTCCTGCTCTCTCCCTGCCCTACTTCTCCGTGGTACACGAGACAAACCTTGCTCAGTCCCCATAGCACCATTCTTTTAAGAGAACACTTTCACTTTTAAAGAAGGAGGGATGAAGGATAGAGATTAAGCTAGAGAACAGCATAGCATAGATAATAACATCACAGTGAAGCCAAGTTATTTAGTTTGACGGCTTCTTGGTCATACCCACCTCAGTCCTGCGGGCTACTCTGTGCCAGATTATTTTCTGTCTGGAGATTTTCCCCCACATCCTCCTTGTCTCCCCATGCAGGTACCCCCAAGCATGTTCTCCCAGGATCAGGAGAATATTCTATGTTCTTGCTACTTGATTACACAGGGTGATTTACTTCATTTTGTCTAACCACTCTGGATTAGCTCCCCATGGCTGCTATAATAACGTCATAAACTGTGAGGCTTAAAGCAACAGAACTTTATTCTCTCGCAGTTCTTGAGACCAGAAGTTAGAAATCAGGGTGTCAGACTGGGAAGGGTATGTGCTCTGGTAAGCGCTGTGAATTGTGCAAGACTGTTGAATCTAAGATCTGTACCTCTGAAACAAATAATGCAATATATGTTAAGAAAAAAA